>NW_025767158.1:0-135000 GCF_003918875.1 Haliotis rubra
GGTAAAGCGTTCTGCCTGTCACGCAGAAGACCCAGGTCTGATTCCCTACATGACATACAATGTGTGTAGCCCACTTCTGGTGTCCCCCGAATGTCAAGCATTATCTCCTCGGGGCTATATGACAGCAGCCTTCAAATATGCTCAACAAAGTTAAGGACTATTAGATACTAAAATATTGATGGTTGGGGTGAATGTCATGGTTAGATACAAAATTTGCATGATGAAATTGTTTTTAAAATGGAAACAGGATTAATTATACTATTTGAGTTCAGTATCATGGAAATACACACACTGAAAATATGTGTCAGGGTTTCTATTATTAAGCATAGTATCTACTTGCATATGAAAACAGACAGTTTAAATGTTTAATGTTTATCTTTTTCGTTTATCCAAACAATGTACCTACTGAAAAGTGTAATATATACTTCAGCAAATAATTCTGAAACGTGCATTATCAACTGTAACATAGTCCGTTTCATGTTGGGGAATATAACGCGACTGTCATTATTTCCAGCAAACTTCGCAACATTTGGAAACTCTCGAACACGGACACAGAAAACACCACAGAAAAATTCACCATCACCAAGTTTTGCCTTTGTCAATAGCACTCCCGGCGGAACTATATCCCCATGACGATGACAGAATCCAACGTACAACAGCACAGAATGCAATGCCATTTGACACGCAACTGCCTGTTTGGGACAAAACTAACGTTTCAAGGAAGGCAGGGAACAGAACAGTTCCCACATGATGGCACAAGGAGAAGTTATGGGTAATAGTGGGACAATATTCCGACTACTCCAGTGCAACTTTGCTGTGCTGGAAAATCACCTATCAGGAAGTGGAATTCTAGGTTCCCATTTTACACACAGAGACACCGTCGTGTCAGGGACCCAACGTTGCCCTCAAGAATAGCTCCAGTACTGCCCCTCAAGAGTCCCCTTCAATCTGCACAAACATATGAACTATAACGGCTCCAATACCAACATGTCTGCTTACAACACACGCTGTTCAACCTTCGTCTGATTTCCTTTGGACCCCTTAACCAGATATGAGCTCTTTCATATCAGCGCAAGCCGTATCAACCTTAAATGTAAATCCGATTCAAAATCCACAAGGGGTTGCAACCATCACCAACCACAACACTATAGCACTCCCCACGCAAAACCACGACGTGGAAGGGTAATTCCTCTTACAGGAACTTCTGTCACCCTAGAATACAAAAGGTCAACATGGGACTCTCTGAACTTTCCGTGTAATGAACGAAAGGCAATATCTTGATTCAGGCATGCACTGGTATGCCTGCCCCAAAATGCTTGAGTTCCTCGACGATCCTTGTGTCGCACACAGCTGTTAGAAGGTTATGGACAGTTTACCAGTCTATGATAAACCAGGACAAGTTGAGTTGACTATTAACCCCGCAAATAAATAGTCACACCTGATATTTAGTAGGCTGATTTCCCAACTAAACCAAATTCCCGTTTGGCAATGCTCCCATCCCAATATCCGATATGGGGCAGTAATTCTAAAATCGAAACTAACAGCTATGATAGTACGGCGTTGTCAAACGCAAGACGCACAATCAGCTCACTCAACTCTGTAGGATTAAATGGCTATGTTCACCATCCCATGGTATGTGTTAAAATATGGCACAGAATGATTTCTCTAATACTAAAACAAGGAATAAGTTGGACCGGCGCAGAAGTTTACTCGTAGTAGGCGGTACATGGCAATTAACAAACCCATTTGGTTTGTGAAAGGTAGAGCAGGTGTAGGCTAGTGCACGCAGTGCATGACGATGAAATTGATTCGGCGCCACTGTCGAACTCGGAGTTTGCTGAGACGGAGTATACCCACATCACCTAATTTTCCTGCCTAACCTTCTCCCACATCACCTAATTAGCAGAGAGCCCATAACGCCGAATATCTGTAACCACTAAACCCGTGGCGTCTCACTGGAGCAGGCTAAGTTCCCAAGTGCGGGTAACCCTAATCCCTCTGTTTTAACACTGCCCATTTCGAGAAACGTGGGCACAGTGGGAGTAAACCGCCTTTCTCCCCGTCTATCCATTAATTCGTACAACATCTAACAAGCTCAACACCATTCTTTCAATTTTTGTATTTGTTGTTCCCCTCATTTCTTAATAAGTGGGTCGGTGGGGTAGCCTAATGGTTAAAGCGTTGGCTCGTCACGCCGAAGACCCAGGTTCGAATCTCCACATGGGCACAATGTGTGAAGCCCATTTCTGGTGTCCCCCGCCGTGATGTTGCTGGAATATTGCTAAAAAAAGCGGCGTAAAACCAACCTCAGTCCAGTCAGTCAGTCTTAATAGGTGTAATACCCCGTCGCCGAAATACCTTAGTTGTGCATGCGACGCTAAATAAAGCAAATAATTAAGGAGTATAGAGTTCAATGGCGATTATTACATTGTGGTAACAGGCGGGAAGAAGGAGTAAGAGTTATTTTATTGCTGAGTGTCATACTCTTCATAAAAGTGTCCAGCTCAACATTGACCTACGAGACACTAAATACATATTGGATATTTTGTATATAAAAGTAATATATTGAAAGGCTAATACGGACATCCCAGGACTTCGCCGTATCCACCCCAACACAGTTCGACAACGTTTACGTAATCACGGGATCAGACCACGACGTCCCGCCATACGGCCTATCCTGCCACAACGTCATCGACAAGCTCGCGGGAATGTGGTGCCGAAATCATGTCTGCAGACCCTTAGTTTTGGTGGAGAAATGTTGTTTTTACAGATGAGTCCAGGTTTAACATTTCCCTTAGTGATGGACGTCAACGTGCCTATAGACGCGGGAGAACGTTATGCACAGGCCTAAGTGTCTTGGACAGGAATCGCTTTGGTGGTGGTTCCGTGATGATTTGGGGTGGAATAACAGCACGCCAAAGAACTCCTTTGGTGATTGTTCAGGGCAAAGTAACTAGAGTGTGGGCTACAGGATTAGATTCTTCGACCTGGGGCCAATCCTTTCTGCAACATCATGGCCCTGGGTTAACATTCCAACAGGACAATGCCCGCCCTCATACGGCAAGGGCTGCTATGGATTTTTGCAACACCACAACGTTGACTTACTGCCTAGGCTTGCAAAATCGTTTGACCCTTTGTCCTCGCTTGTGGACTCGTGACGTCATTGTGATTGACTTTTCAATTGAAATTCTCCCGACTTGTTATGGTCTCAAGATCCCTCCATTAAAGTTTATATGTACCTTTGACATTGTTATCGTACTTATCAACTGGAATAATATTTTGACAATGCACAGTTTCTTTATGTGGCTAGTATATAAACCTAGTACATATTTGTAAATACAAGTGGTTTGGGTGGTAGTTTCTATGCTGCCTATAAGATTACACTCAGAAACTCACCAAGCGAGGGGAGGGGGGAGGAGGAGAGGTAGTTTCCATGTCTATGAGAATACACTCAGAAAACTCACTAAGGGAGAGGGAGGAGGAGGGGTAGTTTCCATGCCTATAAGAAGTGAGGGTAGTTAACGCCTAAACACAAGAAATATTTCATCCTCGGTTCCTGTGACATTATCAGCACTGTAGTTGATGCCTACGAATGACGAGAGTACATTACACTAAACAGTATACCACAACGCACAATGATCACGTTAGAAGGTCTACCCTTAACTGAGTATGCTAGGTGCTGGGTATGCTTGGCGCAACAGCCACATGACATCAGTCCACCCAAATTGTTCATAATGTTTATGTTTCAGACTAAGTATTACGCAACTGTTAACAATGCGATCGTGCTTGAGACGAGACTGTCACAGTTGGCCGGATTCTCGGATTGCATTGTGTGGCAGTGTAGCCAGCAACATCTTAAACGGAACTACACATTCAGCTGTGGTAGTGTATATATTTAACAATGGCGTAATATGAACAAATGCACCTGGTTTATAATGCATTATGGAACAATATTTACAGAGGGAACATTAACTTAGGGGGTAAAAGAAAGTATATATGTTGTTTATTGTATCTGGAAACTAAACGAACTATTATAAAACTTGATTACGTATTTTAACAACGTATGGTTGCCCACAAATTCAAATGCACACAATATCATCACCCTAGTCCTAAAATCCGACATATGTTAGTCAAGGCTATAGATATATATATACTTATAAGTATCTAGCTGACAAATTGAATATGAAACATGTCATAGAAAAATACCCAGAGGTGTAGATTCAGTTACTCCTCAGTCCTATTGACGGTTCACTCCTCAGATACGATTTTGCGTTGCACTGTTCAGTGACATGGCCCAGGCCGACATGCCTCGTTGCAGTAGAATTCTAGATGTTTTACTCTCCATTGTCGACAGTTTTAAATCTAAATGTACTGCTTGTTGATGTATAAATTCTTCACGTCATGATATGCTGAGATACTACCAATGTGACATTAAATTTTCACGCACGCACGCACGCACGAACTCACGAACTCACGATGTTGCCTTATGAGAAGGAAGAAAAATATATTTTAGAAGCTGAATGAGCTTTGAAAACATGGGAAGCATCAGAAGAGGAAATACGTACTGATGTGCACAAATACAAATGCACACAATGTCAACCTCCAGTCCAAAAAATCCGACATATGTCACTCAAGGCTATAAATAAACATATCGCTAGATGACTGTTCACGCCGGCGTGTGTACACAAGTAAATGTAACAGGCAGTAAAGAAGGATCACTCGAGTTAAGTTGTCATTTCCAGGTTGTTCACTGTACACAGGAACACTGACTTGGTTGCTCCGATAACGTTATTACATATTGACCTAACATGCGTCAAGGCATGTTATGACCAAAGTGTGCTTGATAGTAATGAACTAAAGAGGAAAATAAGTAGCAGTGTGGATTGGCATATCAGGGAAATTCTATATGAGTTGTCATACAACTTGAAGAAAAAGAGTTCCTTGCCATGAAAATACGTGTTCACCAAGTGTGACTTGACTGTGACTTGATTTCTTTGTCAATAGGTACATACTTAGAACATATATTGATAGTTCACAGGAATATGAGCACATTGTGACGACTCTGATTTGAAGTAATTGTTTATCGGACCTGCCACTATTTGAGTGACCGCGTTGTGCATTGAAAGTCATCTTTATCTATATCTCAAAGACTGAGTGAGGCTTGTGCAGATGAAAGTGATCAACCACAATCGTATGAAATCTCTGCTGAATGCCGACCCTTACCTACAAACAGAAGGCAAACGACGGATTAAATGTGTGGAAGAGATTATGTCACGTCCCCAGTAATATGACTGGTATAAAGCATTTTTTGTAACACAATGAAAATACAACTTGGCCATGTAAGTGTTCAGCTTTGTATAGCAGCTAAAAAGCAGGACACCGGTTTATTGAATGACATAACATGTTGCTATCACGAGTATCATATGTGTTTAATCAAAATATACCGACTGATTAAGATATCATGTAAATTTATGCATCGTATTTATAGCAATTATTGTATTATATGTATATTTATGTAGACACAGAATACAATGACAACTGTCTAAATGGAGTTGTTATTGTACCCTATCAATGAAAGGAAACACCTACATTGTTCAAACAAGATATGTGTTGAATCATATATATATATTAGTGTTCAATTAAACAACTGTATAAGCAACTCATTCTAGTTATTGTCAAGTGATATACAAGCCAGCCTGGTATTCACAAACTACGACATTTCCATAGCATTCAGACTTTCACTTTATTTCCTGTTATCATACATCTCACTATTGCCTCAAGCTATCCCTTTCGAACATCGTGTTCACATGTGTTAAGAAAGTTTAACAGTTGTACAAGGACCAGGGTAGACAATGTACTATCAGTCGTCAGTACTGTAGGAATGCGTTTGCAGGGAGGCCACTCTGTCAACACTCCGGATTGTGGCCATGGGATTTGGGGAATGAGAAACATCCCTATACTAATAACGTTTCCAGTTTTATGAAAGATACGGCAGTTTAGATACAGATATGGATACGCTGTGTGTGTGGATTTCTATGCGCCATGAGTATATAACCATGTAACAGGGATGAAATCTGTAACACTTCATCTGGTCGCGTTACTGGAGAGGGTAAACTATCACATCCATATGTCGATCACAAGGCATCTTAGGGGCGTGGTGGGCGAGCTGGCTAAGGCGCCAGGCTTGTGATCCAGCGAGCGTAAGGTGTCGGGATCGAGCCCACCTGTGACTGGGTGTAAGAGCCTTGGAGTCAACTTTGTGTGCAGACTCTTTCAGTGTTGTCACAACCCTAGTGAAGAGTACACAATACTGTGCTCTTAAAAGAACCCACTAATCCTATAATATATGATACAGCAACGTGCACGTACAGTAAACTTGTACAAAGTAATGTGACTATGTGTCCCAGTCCACTCCAGCTGTGAATGAGTACCTCGTTAGGATGAGAAAACCGCAATAACTCGGTGCACCGAGGGGCTGCAAGAGTTGTATGCTCCCCGGGGAGTTGCACGTCGCGCAAAACTAAGGCAGCAGCTGTCAAACAAAAGCATTGTTTCTGTCACGATTCAGTTGAGGGTACTGGTATGCTTGGTATTTCATTCAGACTGGGTCTCCAGAATAGTCTGGAAGTTTCGAAAGCATCACTTTAATTAAATAAAGCAGTGAAAGTCGGTAAAATCCACACACTGTCTTTGCTGCATGGTTACCTTTACAACAAGGTCGAGTATATCCCATCCCTAACCACTACCAGTCTCTGTCGTTGACAGGGCATCTCGCCTCAAATTCGCTTCTCGTAAAATTACAACAGCTGTCAAATAAATGAGGGTGTACTGACTCAAGGACTGGACTCACTGAGTCTATGTATAGGATGTTTTAGCTGTGCCTATACATCCTGTGTGCATGTCTTGCACATTGAAGAAAAATCAAATCTTTTTGATTTACAACAAACAAAAGACATTTCATAACAACGGAGGCGGTGGAGAAAATTAGTAACAATATTCAGAATTTCACAGCAGGGAATGTATGTAACCCAATAACTCGAGTTACATAGGTGTGGCGAGGTGTTCACAAACAGGGAAGTAGATCGCCTACCGAAACCAAGCTCTCAAATTAAACTGCCTAGCAATGATACAACCAACGGGTAACAGAAGAAAGAAAGGAATTTAATCATGAACATTACTTCTTGTGTGTAGGTCAGCAATTGGAGAATGCGGCATATATCACTTTCAACTACAGATTCAGGTCAAGATGCCTTGGCACAGAAAAACCTATTACGCTTGTGTCACGGATGGGATACACTACATGACACCTACGATGTCTATTTATATCTTTACAAATGGCGTCTGATCCACCTGAGCCTTACCTTACAGGAGAACATCAGTCCTTAAAAGTGGATGAGATTGTAAAGATTCTGAGGATTCCAGATGAGAGCAAGGCCATCCAGACAGCGCCCGCCACACCCCAGGGAGGGGAGGTATACCTCTACAAGATAACCTCGCGTATTAGAGAGGATGAGGCAGTTTTGTTCAGACTCAATGTTAAAATGAGGTAGGGATCGATGCATAGACACAACTTTAACTAGTCGACAGAAGGTGATATGACTTCTCATACCATCTGATATCAAGGCTCGTTAAACAGATATCATGAATATCCTTACACACAACACACATATGCACCAACATGCCATCAGGGGTCACCCTGACCTGGTTTCTATGTATTGATAAACCACTGTATTCATGACTAAAGACGCTATAGCACGGATTTAGGGCATTACCTGAAGTAAGGTTTCTTCGCTCTATATAAGGAGACATGATTGTTATTTGAAGTAGGGATATAATTCACAAGCTAATATAGTACAATTAGTATTTACACCTCTTTTGAAACGGTACATTAGTTCTTTTCACTGGCGCAGTCCCTTCAATGTACGCCATTGCCCATAACAGGAAAGCAATTGTTGGATTGAAATATAACCTAAACAAAAATGTACTTTTGTTTATCATCTCGAGGAAGGAGAAAGGGCAGTGAAGGGGTTTGAAATCGAATACCTAGGACATTATAGTCATTATAACAACCATCCATGCAAAATAAAAATGCTTGATACAAAATAGAATACCATCAAATAATTTTGACTTCTGTGAACTTCAGTTATGCCGAACAAAGCTGAGTTTTCATTGAGGTTTTTTGATTCTGAAGTCAGGTTGCAGTTTCTTAATATTCACATCCCTTTAGTTGAAACTAACACGCATAACGAACTATCCATCTTAAGGATGGCAACAATGCTTACTGTCTTTCATGTTATGTTGTCCTATTCTATTTTAGATATCTGGAAGGACGACAGATATCACTTCAGGAGTGATGGAACCCGGAAGCAGGCTGCCTCAAGTCCACTCATAGTGAAGCAGTACCACAAGGCTTACACCAAGGACAAGATGACAACAAGGGCTTTTTGTAAGGAAGCATCCTATCTGTACGACCAGCCCAGAAACACGTCCTTGTGCAGTACATCGGGGACCACACACAGGCACAAGCTGCTCCTCAACGTAAGGGGCGTGGTCGACAACCACGTCATTCCCATGGTTCCCGTAAATATATGAAAGCTGAGTCAACTAATGGAACTATGCAGTCGGATGTTTCGGGAAACACCGATGCCACCCTGGAGCTTGAAGGGCATTCACTACCAAAGGAACTTGAGGAAAAAAGGAAATTTAAATACGGTTTCAAGTGCTATATTGAATGATGCTAAGCCCAGAATACGAGCTGTGTCGCTGACATCTGTCCATGAAACAAGAAAGGATCATGACACAAACCAGAAACGCTGCAGGACTATAGATAACATAAGTGATGATGATGACATTGACTATTTGGGTTCAACATCAGGCTCCTTTGTTAAGAAACCACGTTTACAGTCTCGAGCAGGAAGTGATAACACAGTTGTAAGTTGTGACACTACCGTTGAATATACTTATCTGTACAGATTTCTGGAAAGAATAGAAAAGAAATCTACATCCGGGAAAATGAGCAAACCGTGGATGAAGAAACAGTACCTAGTGATAGACCAGGCTGATGGACACAATTGTGGGATCTTCGTCTTCATGGTAGGTTGGTTTGGAGATACATATGTAGGCCATGCGCTACCTAGTTCGACTGTGGGAATACAGAATCACTTGTACTATGGCTGCGGTCATGCCACAGATGCTCGATTTCCCATCAACCATCATCAATTCATGACCATCAGTTGAAACGGTAATACCAACATTGGCTGTATGTGCCCTATTTCAAATGACTGCCTAATGGCTGACCCACCTAAAGTGTCACTGCTCCAGACACTATTGACAAGGTAGCAGATGTCTCATATCAGGTTTGTGGGAGAGTTCATGGAAATCATCTTTGACACACTGTTCATTCATGTTGAGATCTCGCCAACAAAATGTGATCTTATGAAATCCTTATAGCATCTTGATGTGAAAACCTACGGATGTGTTTAATTACTACGTATATAAATAGCCTTTTACATTCTATAACCTTCATATCATCAGGCTGCTGATACCCTTTTGGCGGAGACGTTTCCAGGAATCATGAGGAACTACCACGCAGAGAAGTACAGGCTGTATGTACTACAGAGGATACTACAGTATGCCAAGGAGGATATACCGAGAGGGGGAAATCACACCTTGGCAGTGGATGGACACGGCGATATCACAGACAATACCCAACATTCGGAAACTCTGACGGAAGGAGATATAATGGAAAGAAGCTATACAAAGGCAACAAAAGAGGGTCAAGTCATTCATACAGTTGCACAAAATCATGACACTTTTGTCGAAACTGACGGTGCTATAGCCACCGATAAAGGTAGGTATAGTGAAGTTCTTGCGACCATCAGTAGGTATAAAATTGTAGACCCGTGAAAATCCGGGTTAGAATATTGGCCTTCAGTAACCCATGCTTGTCGTAAGAGGCGTCTGACGGGATCGGGAGGTCAGGCTCGCTGACTTGGTTGACATATCATCTGTTCCCATTTGCACAGATCGATGTTCATGCTGTTGATCACTGGATTGTCTGAACCAGACACGATTATTTACAGACCGCCGCCACTTAGCTGGAATAATGCTGAACGCGGCGTAAAACTAACTCACTGACTCTCTATAAAATTGTAGATAGCGATTCAATGTGATATTCTATTCTAAATATGTCTATGTATGCAGTATTGTATACACTCATCTCATACAACAGTAATGTATATTTTCAGATGCAGATGAATACCCATGTCTCCATGAACACCTGTCACAGAAGCAGTTAATGGCATGTTTGTTAATTGTTGCTTTGGCGGGGAATAACCTGAAGAAGAGGTTGCTATGGGCAGTTTCTGACACAGGAACTAGAGCGGAAAGAGAAACCTACAAGCGATATATTGCTTGGGTGTTCACGATTTTCGACATCAATGGAGAGAAACATACACAAAGAAGATGATACAAAATGATTTAGGAACAATTGTCAGGATGCTGTCTAGGGTCAGGAGACTGGATCATACAAACTAAGAAACCAAAAACGTACCAATAAGGCTGAGACATACTGCCCAGCGATCTGAGACAATTGATTGCAAAGATGGACCTGGAGTTAATATTTCGTTATGTGAGTTCAAGAGCTGAATCCACTGAGGTGGAAGAAGTAGATATCCCCTTCGAACTTGAATTGAAGCAAGTTGATGTACCTGTTGTAGCTCAACGTTTTGTGGCAGCCATTCAGGGCAAAGAGTTTGCTTTTGTGTGTATGCATTCCCTCTTTCAGGAACAGACATTTGTCGATATGGTCTTTGAGAATCTGGTGCAAAATCTGAACAAGGACAATTCTACTCTCTTGAAATTATTGTCCAGTTATAACACTGTGCATGGACAGTCCTTTCTGTTTTTGGACGAGCATTACAGACAACTCAAAGAATTTGTTAAGGAGAGGCATTGACCAGTAGTTCAGTACTTCGATTACTTGCTTTGAATGTAATTGTAAGCTGGATACGTTGTGTATGACATTGCGCAATCTTCCAAGACCTCTAATCATCAAACTGGAATTGGAAGTTGTAGATGATCTAGGGGTGAAGTTTGACAATAGTTCCTTGCTTGACATTGCCTGTATGAGTGGATTGTCTGCAGTGGCTTCCAGACTCTTGCAAGTAACGAAGGCAATAAGCAGGAATAGGCCAAGAAAGGCAACACATGTACATTATGCATCTATGTGCCAAAGGAGCAGTAATATTATCAATACAATTATAAAGATGGGACATTCTAACATAAAGATCATAGGACCGGGAGGATCAACACCTTTACATTACGCATGTGCAGTAGGAAATGTTGGGATTGTAAGCATTTTGTTGCAGGAAGCAGTGGATACTGGAAAGCGAAACATGAGGGGTGAAACTGGGTTTCATTTGGCATGTTTATATGGGAATATATAAGTTGTTAAACTGTTATTACAGAACAAGGGAAGAACAACTGAGACAGATAACAATGGCCTCACACCTCTACATGATGCAGTTTGACAGGGACATACAGAGGTTTTTAGATGTGTTATTGAAGAACAAGGCAAATGTGGATGAGAAACGCGATGATGGCCGCACACCTCTACATGTTACAGTTTGGCAGGGCCATACAGACATTGTAGAAGTGTTATTGAAAAACAAGGCAAATATGGACAAGAAACGTCTTAATGGCAGCAAACCTCTACATGATGCAACCTGGCAGGGACACACAGAGGTTGTAGAAGTGTTATTGAAGAACAAGGCAAATGTGGATGAAAAACGTCATGATGGCGACACACCTCTACATAGAGTATCCTGGAAGGGACATACAGATGTTGTAGAAATGTTATTGAAGAACAAGGCAATTGTGGATGAGAAACGTTCTGATGGCCTCACACCTCTACATGATGCAGCTTGGCAGGGACATACAGAGGTTGTAGAAGTGTTATTGAAAAACAAGGCAAATGTGGATGAGAAACGCGATGATGGTCGCACACCTCTACATAGAGCAGCCTATCAGGGACACACAAAGGTTGTAGAAGTGTTATTGAAGAACAAGGCAAATGTGGATGAGAAAAGTGATGATTGCGAAACACCTCTACATGATGCAGTCTGGCAGGGACACACAGAGGTTGTAGAGGTGTTATTGAAGAACAAGGCAAATGTGGACGAGAAACGAGATAATGGGTGCACACCTCTGCATGTTGCAGCTTTGCAGGGACACCGGGCTGTTGCTAATGTGCTGTTGAAGAACGGGGCTAATGTTCATGAGAAGGATATTAAAGAAGAAACTGCTTTACAGAAAGCAAAGGCCCATCATTGGACTTTAACCGAGGCAGCAAATAACATGACCTAACACCGAACCTTGGTTCAGTTCCACACGGAAGCTATACTTCCAGTGGTCTTCTTATACCGGCACAACCATCACCACACTGTCCTGTAAATCGCACACAAGTTGAGCTGCGGGGGTCTTAAGATCCGAGTCAAGACGGAAAAATATTTACCAAAGATTTGCAAAGTGGTTCGTACAAGAGAGGCATTACCCTGTAGTCAAGGCAACTCCATCCTGAAAACGCGAATCCTAACAGCCCACATCCAGAGGCTGCACAGCTAGACATATGTTCCTTCAGTCAAACACCAGGAACCATACAAGGAAACCCCAATCATGATCCGACCAGGAGTCATGTATTGATCCACTGTCGGGTTCAAATACCACCAGTGTTTCTGATTGTACCATCACTTACTACACAGAGAGTGGGGAGGACATACTGCTGCAACCGCTCTTAAGTAGGGACACAAACAGCTTTTATAGTAGCCAGCTTTACATGGCTATCCAACCTCACTCTTTCGAAGTAGACATGCAGAAAGCAGGGAGATTATGTGTGATATGTGTAGATTTAGCTTCAGTGTTTTGATAAGTATATCAGTTTCAGAAACAAACCTTGCACTATACGAATGCTGTTGCAATAGTATATTTGATGCTATTTATAGTTCATGGCACGCGGCATCTGGTCATCCACCGGATGGGTTGGTTCCTTTGAGTGCACTGTGAATGTACTGTATACTAGAGGTTGTTACAACACTGGTAACACTGAAATCACATTTAAACATTGTTGGTCTATAGGCTGATGAACAATCCGGTTTCTAGCGGGATACGATCTCAGCATATGTTAGCCTGGTTACTATAGAAAAATGATCATTTCATACGCTAGTGTTAATTGGTCCGTGACTTTATATCTTGTTATTACTTACATAACAAACTCTGCAATTGGAAACAATATTGCTCTCCTATCTTGTACATAGCTTTGAAATGTGTATGAAACTTTATTTAAGCAAGTACCTTTACTTTATCTGATCGTTAACAAGTGTAAATAGAAACCTTCACATTTGAATACTAAATAGCATGTTAATTACATGATGTCGTAAATTACGGTAAAGGGTTGTTTTGCTTAACAATGAAGTTGGACATATGTTTATTTTATACTTTAGATGGTCTTCTAGACTGTGTTGAAGGAATTGGAAGATGAATTTTGTAGTGTTTTGTAAAAGTAGAGCAAAACATGTCCAAACATTTTGTATTGAGTTGAATGACCACAACAGCAACACCACAGAAAAAAGTAATGCTTTTGCTGCTGGGAAAATGACTTTGTGTCAATGTATCATGTTATTACTTACATTGGATATCGTGTATATTCGTTTATACGTTCAGAAAACGTGTTTCGTGTTTTCTCAGGTGTTAGCTTTACACCAAACGGAAATTGTTTCTGCAGGTATTCAAGACTGGGCACTGACGTTCTATATTCTGAAAATTAATCAGTTTACCAAAGTGTTGATTTCAAAGAATTCGAAAAGACGTTCAAGATTTTACAAGAATTTAAGAATGGATCACGTTCCTCGTCCAGGACATTCAAGTGTGACAAATTTACACATTAATTTTATAGGGACTGTGAATGTAACCTCTGGGTTTCAATAAAATGCGTAAAAAATTCATTGAAATTAGTTCCTAATTTCACAGTTTAGTTTTAACTTATTTCTGGGTTAACATTCGCATTTCAATGCTGAAATCACCTCTTTTCTGTGCCGCTGTCAGATTCGTACTATATTTTCTACTATTTTTACGCGATTGCGTACAAATCTCGGTTGTCTTGTGAACAATGTATAACACGTATCGAACGCTGAATAGTAATTGCATCATGAGGGATAACAGGTTCAGAAATATGCTTATATTTCATCACATACATGTTGTTTACATCATATACTTAAATCAAACATCATATCGTTTATATTGTGCTATAAAACTATTATAATTGATATATAACTCCCAGCAAAACGTCGCCTGTGAGGTGTAGTGGATAGACCCTTTGCCTGGAGACCTTGTTGCCTTGAATAGCCATGCTTGCCTATTTCCGTTCTCAAATTAAGGTTTAATTTCAATTCCATGTAATCGAAAGTCATACTGAAGCATTACACAATCTGCCTGGGCATTACCGTGAATGAATGACTTTATTGCAGTAGAGGGGCCACAGGCCCATTATACAGTGCATTGTACAGTAGGTATACATGTTGATGTAGCGCCGCACAGTTGACAGGTGGTATAATAATAGTCATGGTTGAGTTGGTGACACAAACGATTTACGTTTTTCATGGCAAGGAATACGTACTTTCCTAGACATTCAATGGTCCATACATTATCTGATGTTAAAAGTAAATATAGCTTCTGTTCTTATGGAAATTTCCAATAATATCTTGGTAATAATGATTGTCTTATTTCGTTATAAAATAGGCACTGTAGAACAATATGTAATTCTCTTTCTACAGCTGGAACAATACATAGCGGACATAGGCGTTCCTCCCTTTTTAACCCCAGTGTCAGCCCCATTTCAATCATTCAGCAGTGATAAGAACATCTGAGGAAACAAAGTGCAGAGCGATAGATTTTCATTGACATACTAGATAGATTACTCTCAAAAACCACAGCAGTTTTAACTGACCGATATAAAGATAATTTAGAGCACTGATTTAAACCTTAGAACCACCGCTGGTTATTAATATCAACACACCTTTGCTTGAACGATTGAATAAAGGAAGGAATGCTGTTAACCCGTTGATCGGTCTACACCGACCCAAATCCATATTTAAAGAGGAGAGTTTTAACTCGAAAAGCCCACAATCAATACCTTTGTTCGCTATGTATTTTTCATACTGACAGACATTATGTAGTATAACATTATTTTCTTGATCGAGTAATGTAACCCAATACTTGATAATCTTGAAATAGTGATTGACAAATAATATCCTATTTTATGTCAAGGGTACCTCTAGACAAGAGACGATTTCGAATAACGCATGCGTCGCTTACGACAGCTGGTCAAAGGGAGGCAACTCTGTTGTCAGATACTTATTTCAGCCAACCAAAGGTTTACAAGTAATCATCACTTTGGTTAAAACTTGCAGCATAGATGCATAACCTGTACCCTTGCGAACGTGTGGTTACAATGACTAAGTTAAGCTGATCAATTATTGAGCGGGCTTTAAACGACTTTAGTGTATAATGTTGGCAAACCTTAGACTGGCCACTCAAACAAAAATAATAGACAGTAGTACCGATGTTTGAAAATATGTTTTATATAATTATTTGTTTTGCTTACCCTGCATTTATTAGAATTGAGATGGTAATTCCTGAAACGTTGATAGTTTGACGTGGTCAGCTCGAACCACCACCGCACATTGCAATTGCATCCGTACCGTGATTGTTGGAGAAAAGGAGAACTATTCACGGGCAAGGATAACTTTTCTACCGACATAAACAGGGCGACGTTTTGAAATAATGTATCATATGATGGATATTTACCACCGTATTTACAGCGGAAGATAATGTCTTAATTTATAAGTAACAAAATGCTAAGAACATTGAATTTCGTATCAATTTCTTAGCATGACTCATAACTCACGACATGAGTTACTGTTAACTCGTTGGTAAACAGTGAAAGCATAGCGGACAGGAGGAGATGGAAGACATTTGGGACCTCTGCCAGTTGGCATGTTTTATTGAAGTGAGTGAGTGAGTTAAAATTTAACGTCACCCCGGCAATATTTCAGCCATATAGTGACGAGAAGTGTAGATACACTTTAAATACAAGTAAGTAAATAACCAGTCATCGACGGACTGTAAAATAACTAAAGTATCACAAAAAGACTTAAAACTAGCTGGTATTATTTTTAAAAGTAGAACACTTTTTAGACATTACAATGTAAAAATGGGCTATAGATCGCTAACAACTGAAGGTAGATCACCATACTAAGGACCATGGGGACTTACAGTGCCTTTGCTACTTGCATGGAACCTAGCTCGAATTACATCATCCCTTCAGCCGCTGGCGTGTAGATATAATGTTAGAACATCTCTTGATCATCATCCGGGACAGATGGAACTACGACAGATGGACCTTAAATAAATACACAGAGACTAACATAGACATATCATACCCACGTTCAATGATGAAATAAACGAGAAAGGTTTAGTTGAAGCAATATTTATTCTTGAAACATAGGTAAGCATCAGACATGAATGCAATAATGAACATGATCACAGCAATTGAGCTATGAGACCACAGTGTTGCACTAGCCCAACTACATGTGACACACTAAGGCCATGGTGAGTGTAGAGTGTTTAGTATGCCCTCTATTTCAAACGTACATCACCTGTCCACTTAGTAAGCATGTAGAAGGTCCACATATAAAGTGAATGTGGGTGTGAATTTTTGTCTTTTTCGATCACCATGACATTGAGTCCAAGTTCGATTCCAGCCGACTCAAGCCAATCCCGACATGATTTGGCACCTGACTGCGATGTTTCTTTGACACTCTCCCAAACCACCGGTTGTATTATCGATTACTGGGTGCTGATCGTTGACTGATACACACCACATACGACTAAACAATTTCATACGCCTCACACACCAAAATGCAACACACATCACACACCAAAATAGAATAACATGCATGCAATCTAGCACAATACAATGGAATAACAAAATACAGCTACACAAAACAATGCATAACATGTAACACGAAAAATACAACAACACAGTAAGGACAGAATCGTAGCATAGGCTCAGTATAAATTCCAGAGACATGTGAAACATACATTTTATACTGAATGCATGCACGTACTTTATATGGGTTGAGCACTGAGTCCTGGTACAAATACGTGAGCATCACCAAGAGCACAAGCATTGAAAGCAGTGTTTAATTAAGTCGTGATTCCACGTTTGGGCATCATGTCCAGGAATGTGAGTAATTTTAAAGGGGATAGTTTCCTCTGAAAAAGATACCAAGTTGCTTGGCTACGAAGAATTAGACGTCTATTACTGAAGAATGTTGAGAATGTCCTCCCACTCTATCGTACATCTGCCATTGCATCTCCACAGTACTCTGACGAGGACCAGGCCAGTGGCGGATCTGCCGGTCTTCTCCTTCCATTTGGTCAGCATGTGAGTGAGTGAGTTTAGTTTTACGCCGCACTCAGCAATATCCCAGCTATATGACGGCGGTCTGTAAATAATCGAGTCAGGACCAGACAATCCAGTGATCAACAGCATGAGCATCGATCTGCGCAATTTGGAACCGATGATATGTGTCAACCAAGTCAGTGAAACTGACCACCCGATCCCGGTAGTCGCCTTTTACGACAAGCATAGTCGCCTTTTATGGCAAGCAGATGGGTTGCTGAAGACCTATTCTACCCCGGATCTTCACGGGTCTGGTCAGCATGTGTCCAACCTGCATATACAGTGAACATTGTGAACATAAAGTGCTTGAAGATCAGACTGTCGAAGAGAATACGATGGTGGAATGTATATAGAACACAATGTGAAAACAATATTCAGTGTCACACGTACTGCAACAGCCTGAAGAGGGGTATTCAGAGAAATGGGACTATGAATAACACCCTGTCGCACCAGAACAGAAGCTTGCAGGTGAAAAGCAATGATAGGAGTCGTACTGTCTTAAATCTAATGTGTCAGTTGTTTTGAGAAAAGTTTCTTGTAGAACAAAATGCTGATGGTTTGTAATTCTGGACTAATAGTCATTATAATTATTCCGAAGTCCTCTGCAATTTCATTGTAATAAACTGGCAGAGTAACTTATGTAGGTTGAATTGGGGAATGCGAACGAGGGGAGGGTTCTCTGCACTGCAATGTCAGCGATGGAGAGTCTCCCATATCCAGAGGTTCAAAGCTGTTATGAACCTCTAAAGGATTTGGTAAAGACACCTCAATATCCTTGAGGGCCTTTTTGCTTTTTCTTTTCTTTTCTTTCTGTTTTAGAAAGAACATCTCTTTTAGGTATAGTTTTTTCCAAGTGGTTATTTCTGGCAAAGATTCTGGTGTAGGGTCATCTTCAGACTGACAGATCAGTGTGTGTTTCTGTTGTTGGCAAAGTCATCTCGGAGAGAGGGTACAAAATAGTTTGCTGGTCCTTGACCCAACTAATTGCAGTCTGACATTCACTATCCACCTTTTGGATAGAAGAAGAGACAACGACAGAGTATGATTTGGGTAGAGTTTTTGCGACTGATCCACAACCAATACATGTTTTGGCACCTGACTGCGATGTTTCTTTGACACTCTCTCAAACTCTGCGTTGTATTATCGATTACTGGCTGCTGATCGTTGACTGGTACATACCACATACAACTAAAAAATCTCATACGCCTCTCACAGCAAAATGCAACAAATACCAACACACCAAAATACAATAATATGCATGAAATTCAGCACAAT
Source organism: Haliotis rubra (assembly GCF_003918875.1). Taxonomy (NCBI): domain Eukaryota; kingdom Metazoa; phylum Mollusca; class Gastropoda; order Lepetellida; family Haliotidae; genus Haliotis; species Haliotis rubra. Next base: position 18,797 of record NW_025767158.1, read on the forward strand.
ACAATGGAATACAAAATTAGAGCTACACAAAACAATGCATAACATGTAACACGAAAAATACAAGAAGACAGTAAGGACAGAATCGTAGATTAGGTTCAATATATATTCTAGTGACATGTGAAACATGCATTTTATACAGAATGCATACACTTACTTTACATGGGTTGAGCACTTAGTCACTGGTACAACTACGTGAGCGCCCCCAAAGGCAGAAGTAATGAAAACAGTGTTTAGTTAAGTCGTGATTCCACTTTTGGGCATCATGTCCAGTAATCTGAGTAAATTTCAAAGTGGATAGCTTCCTCTGGAAAAGATACCAAGTTGCTTGGCTACGAAGAATTAGACGTCTATTACTGAAGAATGTTGAGAATGTCCTCCCCACTCTATCGTACATCTGCCATTGCATCTCCACAGTACTCTGACGAGGACCAGGCCAGTGGCGGATCTGCCGGTCTCTCCTTCCATTTGGTCAGCATGTGAGTGAGTGAGTTTATTTTACGCCGCACTCAGCAATATCCCAGCTATATGACGGCGGTCTGTAAATAATCGAGTCAGGACCAGACAATCAAGTGATCAACAGCATGAGCATCGATCTGCGCAATTTGGAACCGATGATATGTGTCAACCAAGTCAGTGAAACTGACCACCCGATCCCGGTAGTCGCCTTTTACGACAAGCATAGTCGCCTTTTATGGCAAGCAGATGGGTTGCTGAAGACCTATTCTACCCCGGATCTTCACGGGTCTGGTCAGCATGTGTCCAACCTGCATATACAGTGAACATTGTGAACATAAAGTGCTTGAAGATCAGACTGTCGAAGAGAATACGATGGTGGAATGTATATAGAACACAATGTGAAAACAATATTCAATGTCACACGTACTGTAACAGCCTGATGAGGGGTATTCAGAGAAATGGGACTATGAATAACACCCTGTCGCACCAGAACAGAAGCTTGCAGGTGAAAAGCAATGATAGGAGTCGTACTGTCTTAAATCTAATGTGTCAGTTGTTTTGAGAAAAGTTTCTTGTAGAACAAAATGCTGATGGTTTGTAATTCTGGACTAATAGTCATTATAATTATTCCGAAGTCCTCTGCAATTTCATTGTAATAAACTGGCAGAGTAACTTATGTAGGTTGAATTGGGGAATGCGAACGAGGGGAGGGTTCTCTGCACTGCAATGTCAGCGATGGAGAGTCTCCCATATCCAGAGGTTCAAAGCTGTTATGAACCTCTAAAGGATTTGGTAAAGACACCTCAATATCCTTGAGGGCCTTTGCTTCTTTTCTTTTCTGTTTTCTTTCTGTTTTAGAAAGAACATCTCTTTTAGGTATAGTTTTTTCCAAGTGGTTATTTCTGGCAAAGATTCTGGTGTAGGGTCATCTTCAGACTGACAGATCAGTCTGTGTTTCTGTTGTTGGCAAAGTCATCTCGGAGAGAGGGTACAAAATAGTTTGCTGGTCCTTGACCCAACTAATTGCAGTCTGACATTCACTATCCACCTTTTGGATAGAAGAAGAGACAACGACAGAGTATGATTTGGGTAGAGTTTTTTGCGACTGATCCACAACCAATTTCTTGGCATCTGAGAAAGAAATATTGTTTGTATATTTGATTTTAGTAATTTTAGATTCTTTCTCATATACTGGACATGACCTGGAGTAAGACATATGCTCGCTATGGCAGTTTGCACATTTGATGGCATTTGTGCATTCAGTGTTCTCATGTTTGCCACTACAGCGAGAGCAAATTGGTGAGTTATTACAGGACTTAGCAACATGTCCAAAATGTTGACATCTAAAACAACGGAGGGATTAGGAATATATGTATCCACACGGATGTTAAAATATCCAGCTTTGATGGATGTCGGCAGTTTTGAAAGAGCAAAAGTAATAAGATAAGTACTGGTATTGATAACTCGGTCATTATCTTTTCTGGTGAATCGTTCCACGGAAGTCACCCCCTGAGATTTCAGTTCCATCGCAATCTCCTCTTCTGACATGTCAGAAAGGCATTTCGATCGATCTCGAACAATGCCTCTGCATGAATTAAGGGATTTGTGTGCTGATACAACTACCTCAGTATCAGCAAAATGGTGTGCGTTGAGCAGATTTTGAGATTGCTGTCTCTTGGCACATTCTATGAGGAGAGCCAGATCGAAGACGAGTGATATTGTTCACAGTGCCACATATTCCTTCCACAACTTTCGACACTAACGGAAAGGGTTGATCTTGAGTGGGAGACCGTCATCACTTTCAACAACCAGAAATCGTGGCCATGAATCTACAATTGAAACAAAACTTTCGTCATCAGAGGATGAAACAGTATCTGCATCAATATGCCGTCTTTTATTTTTGTAACGAGAACCAGTGGTTTTATGGGGAAGCCATGATGAAAGAAAACATATTCGACATCCCTGCTCCCAAACCACCATCGAGTGTCAACAAGGACAGTGTTACAGTGGAAACCGACTGCAGACACTAGGGCTACAGAGATGTTATACTCAAGCAACATCAACACAGGTAGCAAATGAGGACAAACGAAAGAAAGGTCATGTTGGTTCTGCCCTGTACAGTTATTTGATGACAATTTGAACCTGGGGGTCAATAATGCCAGATTGGCCAATGAGCCACTGCCTTCTGGCATAGGACTCTAGGCAGGATGAGTTCCAACATAATACATTCTCTCAGAACAGTTCATGGTGAAAAACAAGTCACAAGCAATGGTTGGAAGTAATATCAAAATAATTGCAGTAGTAATATTTTCCATGCGCAGGGCACGGCGTGACCAGCCGATTGATAGAACCGGGCCAGTTCTACCACCCGTCTAGGTAAAGTAAGGGGCAAAGTGGTGTGTTGGGCAAAAGGAACACGGTTCAAGGCCCCCAGTGCCCCCAAGCACCAGACTCCCGTCCTCCAGGAACACAGGGTGCAGCCCACGGCAACGGGTTGGTGGACCAAATATACCTCCGTGTCCACAACGGGGGGTCCACCGAGCCCTTAGCGTTACCCAACCCCCACCACGAGGAGGTGGCTCTTCACGGGCGCCAAAAGAAAAGTAGAGCAGGTAAGTAATATACTGGAATGTACAAAAAAAACATTTTGGAGTACACATAGAACGATTAGACCCGATAAAACATAAAAAAAACCACTAACAATCCGTTTTTTAATTTATTAGAAACCATTAATATGATTGAACTTACCCCTATGTGACAACTGGTGCTCACAGTGGGAGGCAATGTGGTTGAAAAGTTTCTGGAACCAAAACGTACACAATGAAATGTATTCCTTTGGGCATGGATAATCCAAATACAGGAGGTTAAAGAAAAGCTGTCACTTTGTTGGGCAATGTTGGGACACACACAAACACACCTGACCTACCTGATATTGGGTTCTTGACCAGCAAAAGAGTATATTACCCATGATGTTTTTGTGCTTGTCGAGGTGGAATGCACGTGTATCGTCCAGTCATCTAATGCAATGTGACACACTCGACTTTGCTTATATAGCTGAGTAAGGGGATTCCCCTCCTTTCGAGTCAAAATTTCAAAATTCAAAATTTCAAACTTTTGGAATTATTTTCTTCTAAGTGCAAGTGTATATGTATTTTTTATGTTGTCGATGTCGATACTGCGGAACCGCGTTTCGATATATGGGACAAAAGAAGCGCCGCTTGGTCGTGGTTTTTTTTGTCGCTGTCGCGGGTCGGTGTTTTTTTGTCGCTGTCGCTGGGTCGGTTTTTTGTCGCTGTCGCTATCGCGGTTTTTGTCGCTGTCGGTGGTCGGTTTTTGTCGCCGGGTGGTCGTGGTTTTGTCGCTTTCGTGGTCGTGGTTTTTTTGTCGCCATGGTCGTGGATGTTTTTTGTCGCTGTCGCTATCGTGTTTTTTGTCGCTGTCGCTATCGTGTTTTTTTTGTCGCCGCTGGTCGTGGTTTTTTTAAACGCCGTTGGTCGTGTTTTTTTGTCGCTTTTGCTGGTCGTGTTTTCCGGCTGGAATGCAAAAATCATGATTTTAGCAGCACAAAAGATGTCCGCCAGAATGCAAAAATAATGATTTTTAGCAGCACAAAAGATTTCAACCGAATGCCGGAGAAAAAAAATTCCGGATTTGCAGCAACACAAAAGATTTCCGTCCGAATGAATAAAAAAAATATTTCCGGATTTGCAGCAACACAAAAGATTTCCGGCCGGAATGCAAAAAAAATCATGATTTTTAGCAGCACAAAAGATGTCCGGCCAGAATGCAAAAAAATAATGATTTTTAGCAGCACAAAAGATTTCCGTCCGGAATGCCGAGAAAAAAAAAAAAATCCGGATTTGCAGCAACACAAAAGATTTCCGTCCGGAATGCCGAAAAAAAAAAATATTTCCGGATTTGCAGCAACACAAAAGATTTCCGGGCCGGAATGCCGAAAAAACAAAATATTTCCTGATTTGCAGTAACACAAAAGATTTCCGTCCGGAATGCCGGAAAAAAAAAATATTTCCGGATTTGCAGCAACACAAAAGATTTCCGGGCGGAATGCCCCCGAAAAAAACATATTTCCGGATTTGCAGCAACACAAAAGATTTCCGGGCCGGAATGCCGTAAGAAAAAAATATTTCCGGATTTGCAGCAACACAAAAGATTTCCGGGCTGGAATGTCCCCCCCAAAAAATATTTCAGGATTTGCAGCAACACAAAAGATTTCCGGGCCGGAATGCCGAAAAAAAAAAATAATTCAGGATTTGCAGCCACACAAAAGATTTCCGGGCCGGAATGCCGAAAAAAAAATATTTCAGGATTTGCAGCAACACAAAAGATTTCCGGGCCGGAATGCCGAAAAAAAAAAAAAATTCAGGATTTGCAGCAACACAAAAGATTTCCGGGCCGGAATGCACCCCCAAAAAAATATTTCAGGATTTGCAGCAACACAAAAGATTTCCGGGCCGGAATGCCGAAAAAAAAAATATTTCAGGATTTGCAGCAACACAAAAGATTTTCCGGCCGGAATGCCAAAAAAAATATTTCTGACTGACTGACTGAGTTTCCTTGCTAATTACTTGTTTAATGGATAGCTTGGTGAAATCACATGTTAGGTGTTCGTTATGATTCTTTGTCGCATGGATAAATGCACAAGAGTTAGTAAGTTGTGTAAGGCACTCACTGTGCTCTAAAGCCAAAAACTTTGACCACCCACCAAACCACCATGACTGACTTCTTTATTCATCATTAAGTATAATTAAAAATTGTATCATTTGCTATTATATAGTGAATATTTTATATTAAGAGACGTTGCTATAAACATACATTTCACTGTGGTTGTTTAATTTTGTCTGTGTATAGTATAAATTTTTCTTAAAAACTCCTAAACGACATATCACTAATCCGACATTTTCTACCGGCCCCGAGCGATGTCGGTTTAGAGGGAGTACACTGTATAGCAGAAATATTTAGATGCACACATAGAAATTGGGAATTATGGTGAGCTCGTACCTTTGATTGTAAATGAGATTGGGCGTACCTCTGTCTGTCTTGGTCATTGTCTAGGATCATATCAACACACATGATAAAAAATATCCCTTGGGGCCTCTGAAATCAAAATGTTGTAAACTTTCAGTTTTTAAAACAGAAACAACAGCTGTCACTACGCAACAGGTAGGGAAATCGTACATGTATACATAAATGCACAATGAAATCACAATGCGCTGAGATTCTAAGAGACGACACACTGGGCGAATATGAACATCCCTGCTGTCGGAATCTTGACTAACACGAACAATATTAGCCATGCTGTCTGGGTTTACCGATAAAGTGAGACGGTGGAACACACGTGAGGATCCCTGTCCGTTGTGACAGTCTGAGACAGTAGTATAGTCGCCACTACCTGTGGATATCGATAGGCATAGAATTCCAACAGTTCTTGCTGCTACGCAGCTAGTCCATGTAATGCATGGATATGTTCAGCTTTACAATGCAATAATAAACCTTTATGTCCTCCACAAACCAAATAGCCAGTTTTCATGTCCTACATGGCTCTGATGCAGTTGCAAATTTATTCTTACAAACCGTACGTACAGGCCCCGTGGACAAGTACCGTGCGCGTTAAACCGATCACGATAAGGGGACGTGTGTATTCAGAAAGCTCATTGAACTAATTATCCGGACAAGATCTAGTAACTTTACAGTACAAAGTTCGTGATTGTGGCTCTAGTCTGTCAACACCATTTCCATAGATACCACCACATGACTACGATACTCCTTGATATGATTAAAATACTTTTCAAAGCTTGTTATACAACTGTAAGACTGAACATCAATAACATGTTTTCCAAAGTGAAAAAGCTTGCGTCGTCATAACGTGATGTGGGGATTTCCCCAATGCGGAAGTGTTTGACTATATCTTGACACAGAAGATAGGATTGTATACCTTTTAGTCACGTGGTCGTGTATCGTCATGCTGTAAGTGCTACCCGTATACTGTGAGTATGCTAGTAAAAAAATATATATATATATATGTATATGTGTGTGGAATATGTTGTATGTATGTATACGTGTGTGTGTGTGTGTGTGTGAGAGAGATAGTCATGTGGTCGTGTATCGTTATGCTGTCTGTGCTACTGTGAGCATGTTAGTTAAAGGAATATGTTGTCTGTCTGTATGTGTGTCTGTCTGTAAGTATGTACGTACGTATGTCTGTGTGTGTGTGTGTCAGTGTGCGTGCGTGACTATGTGAGTGCGTGTGCGTGTGCGTGCCAGCCGAATGGTTACTACAGGGGTTCAGCATGCATGAAAAAGCAATCTTTCAGGAAGCGGTATTTCACCTGATATACATTGTATAAATACACCACACCACTAAGGTACAGAGTTGGTCTTGAGCAACTTCTTGTAAGAGGGAGCTAGAGGGATCAAGGTGGTCACGATCAGGCACGCTGACTTGTCATAGAATCCCATTTGATCAATGATCATGCTGTTTATCACTGGATTGTCTGGTTCAGACGCTTTAATTTATGGATCGCCGCCTTATAGCTGGAATATTGCTGAGCGCCACAAACACTTGTTTCACAGAATATTCCTCATATACAGATTACTCTGCACATAAGGGAACTGGTTATTGCCTCGTGTCTCACAAAGCATCTCATGTCATCAGAAGATGATCACATCTGGCCAAGCCCTAGCGCATGTGTGATTAGTGTGACTGAGAGGCGAAAACTACCATCATTGCCTGTTTTGTTATAATCGTCGATATTTTAGTAACTTGCCTCTGAATATGTACTTCTACACAAGATTGTCCTGCTATAGTTAAACCTTTGTATTGCTATGTGAACTGTCACATTTAGAATACAATTGTTAACCGTAGCAGATTTCTTTGGTGTTTGTTGGTGTCACACCTGGTTCTCTAAGGTGTGAATTCCGGTTAACTTTTAAGTTTCAACTCGAGAATCAACACATAACATCCTCTTTAGAGACAACAATGCGAGCAGATTCCTCACCCGTTCATACAAAGTGAGTATTATTATGTTCTCTGTTTGTACATACCTTACATGGATGCACACCATACTCTTCTTTTTCCCACCGATTGACCATGAACGAATCGATGACTGTACAGTGACGTATGTGTATTCTGTTCCATGAAGTCTTCAAAACCAGCATGTAGGCATTCATGACCTAAAATGAAGGCAAAAAGCTAATTACTTGACAGGACGCTTTCTTCACATACTATAATCAACCCATTACTGCATTATTGCATTATACATCCTGTTTCAAATGTTTTGTCAGCAGTTGAACACGTAATATGCTACTTTGGAAGAGATACAATTATCATTTTCGGGCTTTAGGGTGTTCGGTAGCATAGTGGTTAAATCATTCGCTCGTCACGCCGAAGACGCGGGTTCGATTCCCCTCATGGGCACAAAGCCCATTGCTGGTGTTCCCGGAAGTGATATTGCTGGAATATTGCTAAGAGCGACTCACTCACTCATTTTCGTCTTTAAATATGTGATTGGTAATGTGATAATTTGACATGACCTACCGACCTGAGAAAGATATGCTGGAGTCATTGTAAATAATGCCAGTTGTATTGTCATTATTTATTGATCTACGTCATTGAAAGCGACATAGACGAGAAACAGTACACATTACCTCATCGCCAAGCCATGCTGTGTGGTCAAGGAGATGCTTGCTCCGTATGTTGTGAGGCCCAACACTGCACATCTGAGGATCTGCCGGACCATTGTCCTCCGTCTCTGTGCAGTCAACCGTCACATGTGGTGGGTACAAATGAAGGGTCTCAACAAAATGGACAATGTCCGAGTTCATGTGATATGCACCTACTATGACAGCTGATACAAGTCTGCGATAGGTCTCCTTGCACTGGTCATTGCCAAGAGCCCCCGGACTAAGTCTTGACCACATCAATCGGTCACTGACTTCGTCCAGGTCATTTTTCCATTTATGGTCTATGTCAGCTATCAGTGATAAACACGGACTCTCTAATGCAGAAAGTCGCGTGTCTTTCCTCCAGTATTTTGTCAGTTTCAACACACACCTTGCGATGAGAATATGTGTACGTTTCTTAAACACATCTTCAGTAAATGATCTAAGACCGGTCGGTCTTTCATCATGCTGATAACGAACACATTCAGCGGGGATGTTGTCCGGCAATGTGCTTTCGATGACTCGTCCTTCGCCCACTGAACGTCTAGGACTTTTCACATGCACATTCTCCATAACATCAGGTTCGTGTGTCCTTTTCCTGGAACTAACTTCATCCAGGGAAGAAAAGACAAAAGGAGAGTTTGGTTGATCATGATCAAATTCCATATCGCATGTCTTTAATTCTCCACTCTCTTGTTGATCTCCAAAACTGGCTGTTCTGACGTCACTGTTCATCGTCTGAAAGCCATATGGGACCGGAGTATTCAAATGTTTCTCGTATTTAGGATCTGATGATGCTACCGTATGTTTTCCTATGTAGTGAACGAAGATATATTTCACGTCTCCCTCCAGCAAGTTGTATGCCTGTCGCTTAAAAGCCTTGGTTGTGGTGCCATCGCTTTTAAAAGCAACAAAGTACTGCTTTAAGAACCTTTGGCGCTGGTCCCAGTTGTTCCTGGGCACCATTATGCTTAAAGTGGTAGTTATCATTTTTCCATGAGTCTGTATAAGAGAAACAAATCAATTAGAACATGGCATTAATGTAATGATTGCACGATTTTAGTCAGTTAGCTCTACATCTCTAGGTATGTGAATTAGCTTTGTCCTGATTTTATTTGGGATCCACCGCAATGAAACATTTATCAAGCAAGCCTGCAGACGGTCCATCAGCAGATTTATCAATTACGAAATATGACCTGGATGACCTCATCACGATGGTAGAGGTATGATCTATTCTGGATGGTGTGAACGGGTTTAATCCAGTCTAAGTTGTGATCACATCAATCGGTCAGTGACTTCTTCCAGGTCATTTTTCCATTTACGGTCGATATCAGCTATCAGTGATAAACACGGACTCTCTAATGCAGAAATCCGTGTGTCTTTCTTTCAGTGTTTTGTCAGTTTCAACACACCTTGCGATGAGGATATGTGGACGTTTCTTAAGCACATCTTCAGTGAATGATCTCCAGAACTGCAAAGACAACATTTTATATATACAACCATACAGGTAAAGTCATATCTAGCTTCGAAATATTTTTCAAACAAACAATCTTTTAATGTGTTTCATGTCTTACAACATGTTTGTTTACCACACGTCATAAATCGACAATTGATATGGCACCATTTTCCCTATTATTCTTTAGTTTAAATATATTGTGATATTTGATAAAATAGCATCTGTAATGCCATGTGCTTTATATATCTGGTGTATGTTCAAAAACTCACTGTTCCGGGGCGGTGGGGGTAGCCTAGTGGTTAAAGCGTTGGTCGTCACGCAGAAGAGCCGGGTTCGATTCTCCACATGGGTACAATGTGTGAAGCCCATTTCTGGTGTCCCCTGTCATGATGTTGCTGAAATATTGCTAAAAGCGGCGTTATTCACTTACTCACTGTTGCGTCAGGTCATGCTAACAAAAGGGGCGGTGGGGTAGCATAGTGGTTAAAGAGTTCGCACGTCACGCCGAGGACCCACCTGGGCACTCATATAATATCCTCTATGTAATTCATATTCAGCATTACGACTACGTTTTATCAAAAATATTTCTACACTAGTCCATAATGAGTTTAGGTTTACGCTGCTTTAATGTTTGTATGTTTATTTCAGTATTTAATGAGGCCACAGGCCTATAGAACATTACCATACAAAATATACAATCAGACATAGTATAAAAATATATATCGAATTGTAAAAAGCTCAACCAGCTAGATTGCAGACTCATGTTGCATTGTATTTACTGACCGTCCGAATTCTAAAAACATAAGAGTGAGCTTTTGGTGGGGAGGGAGGAGAGAGAGATATTACCTTCAAGTCGAACAAAGGCCATTTTATGATTTTACAGGCACGAGGTTCATATAAAAAGTTGAAGTGGTAAAGAAATGAAATAAGCCTAAACTGGTATTTGACATGTCATGACAAAATTTGGTGTTACCACTATCAATCACAAGATAAAAACATTTCATATGAAATATCAATATATCAAATATTGCACAAAATATTACGAATTACAAATATATATCCTATCATATGTACATTTCAATTCTGACATAGTTAAGTAATTACTTTATCAATATCACTACATATTACACATGTTACATTATTTAAGCAAGCATCATTCCATGAGAGACCCTATCTAAGCAATACAACATATCAATGTTGCCAACCGCAAGTTTGTTTCAGGGTGGAGAGTTTTCTCTGGGGGGTCTTGATATTTCTTTGGGAGCAGTCTCTGGCCTGCGCTGTAGTGAAGCATTTTCAGTTAATTGAATTTTCGCTCCTCCAACAAGAATTTCAGCATTTCGAAAAGGTTGGGATGGGCCTTTCCAACAATCTTCTTTAACCTTCCATGCCAACCCTCCAAGCTGTTTTTTGTCCTGGGCCCGTCAGTGTCATTGTGGTTCCATTGTTGGATGTCAGCCTCAACCCAGTTTGCTGTCATGTAATCTGCGACTTGCAGACATCTGTTGTCCTGAGGCAAGTCTGCTAGAATTTCGAGCCAGACTTCTTCCACAGAAAATGAAAAAAAAAAAACATAAAATTTAGAAAATGTAAACTGGTTTCTAGGGTATGATATAATATTATATATAACATACGACTAAATACTTTTTTTATGAAACAGTAAATATACTTACATCTGCATTGGAAACTAAAGGCAGGCCAGAACAGCATCGTATGAACTGGGTGGCATCCTCGTTCTTGTAATCTGTCTGAGGCCGACGTTGTTTTCCTCCACACACACTGGGCAAAAATAAAGTAACATCCTTTCCAGGCGGCATCGGGAAACACAGACAAAGCTGCAGTCTGTGCTGCCGATTCAAAGTCCATCTGCAATGAAATGTATATAATAATAATAATAATAATGTACGATAACAGTTTTAAATATGTACATTATAACATTTTGCAATTGGATAATTAATTATGTATGATATCTATAAGTACCTGGATAGAATGTGGTGACAACTGTAAGCCATGGTCTGCTGCAGCGTCTTTAAGCCGACTGAAGGCACCCTGGTCTTGTTCGGCAATCTTCACATGGATGGTGTACACTTGCAAGAAGAGTGAGTGAGTGAGACATAGAAAGTACCATCTCCGTATATAACCTCGGCAGTGCAGAGATGCTCCAGATTGGTTCTGGTGGTGAAACCCAGTATCTTGTCCCTGCCTCCATCATCGATCACCAGGAACTGTTCTCCCGAGTCTGTCCTCCGATACACATCTGGGATGGTGATGCCCTCCCTCCATTTGGGAATAGTGGGGAAGATGGATCGTCTGGCCTTGTATATTTGGTTCTTCACCATGTGAAAAGTAGGCATGTATGCCAATGCCTGTATGTTTCTGCCGATAGATGCATCTGTGTATGTGTGTGTGTTTGGGGTAGTTTGAGCTTATATGGGTTTGGGTGAGGTTTGTTTTGGTGTGAATGCGTGTTTTAGGGAGATTTTGGCGTGTGCATGCAAGGGTGGTGTATGTGGTGAGCGGGGGTTTGTCGTGAATGTAGCTTGTTATGGGAGGTGTGTGCTGGGTGTTGTGTATGTAGCAGACTTGTGAGGTGAGTGAGTAAAAGGGCTTTGGTGGGGTTGTTTTAAAGTTTTAATGGGGATTTTGGGTGTTTGTGTATTTGGTTGTGATTAATTTGTAGATTGGGTTGTGTTGGGCCCCAGCCCAGTAATCGAGTGCAGTTTGGTTTATTCGTGTTTTGATTGAAGGGATGCCTGCGAGTAGGAGAAGAGTGTTGTGGGAGGTGCCAGTACTAGGGCTTGTTTAAGGGCGTTATATTGTATAGAGTTGAGTTTTTGTAGATTACATGGGGACAGGGAGTGGAGGGCCGGAGCAGCGGAGTCCAGTTTCGACTGTACGAGGGATTTATATATGTTAATAAGTCGTCGCCTGAAAACCAGAGTGTACTAAGTCACAAAAACCTATTTTCGAGAAATTTGATCTTGAAGTTTAGGACAACAATATCTTCTAAACTTTTCAATCATATTCTTTCAAATTTTGCGCATGCATGTGACATGTAAAACAGTATCAGAAAATATCAAATTATACGCTCAATCTATTGAAATAAATAAGAAATTCACTAAAAACGATTGGAGATAGAACACTCGACCTAAGAAAATCGTGATTTTTCTCAAAACCAAAGTGTTCTAAATGTAAAAAAACACAACTAAAACTCAGCTTTATTATATTTATATCGATATTTAATTGTTATTTATTTTTGCCCAGGTTGTATTTTTGTCGCTTTAACCTGTCTTACTTTCATAAGGACTATATTTAATTAAATAATGCAGAAATAAGAACAGTTAAAATGTTCCACTTCCATGATGACAATCACTTCAAAATTGGTAAATCTCAATGTCACGTGATCAAACCGTGCTTGCCCATTGGTCAGTTGACAACTTAGAACACTCGAAAATTAACAACTGATTTTTCATGGCGATAGAACAAAGTTTGTGTTTGAAAAAACACTTTCAAGGCTAGATAGCACTGTAAACAGTTGCTAGAGTAATAAATTATGCTCTAAAACCTACCCTGAGCATACTAACTCTAATTTTGTCAAAAGTTGACTTAGAACGCTCTGGTTTTCAGGCGACGAAGTGTTTGCTTGTTGGCACCCCAGTTAGTACCACTGATAGCTCTCATCAGGTTAAGATCGTTTTGACCGGAGTTGACCAAGTGTTTAATATTGGGTGTCCATGTCATGTGGTGGTGAAAGTACACCTTGGCATTTTGCTTCCTTTTCGAACTTGATTTCTTGGTGATTAGGGCGTAGTTTGGGTGTATAATTTTGCATTCTTTGATTTTTGAATAAAATGCCCAGGGGTCTTTCTTACATTAATATGGAACCCCCATTTAGGGCCCAGTTTTAGATATAATTTAGCAGTCTTTGGGATTTGATTGTGGTCGAGGATGTCAAAAATGAAATATCGTCAACAAATGTAGCAGTAGAAATTTCTAGCCACTTGTCCGGAAATATGTCATTTATCATAAAGTTGAATAATGTTTGGGATAATATGCTCCCTGGGTGTGCGTGTGCGTGTGTTCCATTTTCTAGGGGATAAGGGTCCGAGGCGGTGTGGGGAGATGATTTGATGATTATTTGTCCGTTAAGGAAAGCATGAATGAAATTTAGAATGCTTCCGTGAATGGCATTTTTCTGGAGTTTCGGGATGAGGCCATTGTGCCAAACCATATCGAAAGCTTTACTAAAGTCAATGAAAATAGCCAGCGTGTACTGCTTTTGTTGTGTGCCTGCGCTACCTTTATATCTTGCTCCAAATGTAAAATATGGTCTAATGTTTGTCGACTGGGAGTGAAGCCGCTCTGGTCCTGCTTGATTAGGTTATGGGTTAAAATTTGGTGTTTTAGCCTATTGTTTACTATAGACTCTAGGGTTTTACATAGGTGGGAGGTTAGGGAAATTGGCCGAAATGAATTAGGGGAGATTATGGGTTTCCCTAGCTTTAGGTTTGGCACCACCTTGGCTGTTCTCCAAGAAGAGGGCATGTTACCTGTGATTTACAGAATTGATTGAATAATTTGAATCAAAAGGTTAAACGAGGCTTACCTGTAAGGTAAGTTTGACCAGGATTCTGTCAGTCAATCACAGGTCGAAGGGATTAAGTGCCCTACCCTAAAGTCCCTCCCTATGCTTGACTATATACTATGTCTTTCACTCATGAACAATTACAAAGACTGACTGACGCGTGCGTACTGCAATCTTACATAATCACGAGTCACGGGGGGGTGTTAGTAGTGTTGGGGTTGTTTTGTGGTCGAGGTCCACGTATTGTAGGTATGGTGATTTTGATGGGTAGTAGTTACTGCCCCAGGTGTCTGGACCTCCAATATACAAGATTTAGTTAGTGTGGGTGTGGTGATTGATAAGTCGATCGCTGTCGGTAATTGGAAGTGAGAGAGGATATCGGGTGGGCTGGTTATCATTTAATGTGATTAGGTTGTCTAGACAGTTGGATAGAAGAATGCCGTTATTATAAGTGTACGGTTTGGTGCCCCATAATGGGTTATGGAGTTAAGATCCGAGGATAAAGGTGTTGGGCATGACAAATTTTGATAGGTTGTTCAAACCTTGAAAAATTAATTTGATGGATCGCCGCCTGTAGGCGTTAATAAAAGTTAGTTCATCATTGTTTTAATAGCCAGGACTTCTAAATTGGTAGTTGGAATGTCGATTTCTGAAAAGCTGAGTTAATCTAACATGTATATTCCAGGGCCCCCGGCAGGGGGTCCTCAGATATTTACTGGCAGAGATATGTCTTTCCAAATGTAATGGTAGCCTGGGATTTTGAAGGCGGATTTAAGGGATAATTTGGTTTCCTGTAGAAATATTAGCTGGGGAGAAATTGTTTTGGGCGATGAGAACCTTGAGCTCATGCCCGTTTGCTCGGAGGCATTTACAGTTCAATTGTATCAGAGCCATGACTGCAGCAATTTGGAAAGGTTTGTAAAAAGTCATGGGTGGGGCGGACATTTTGAATGAATGCATTTTGAGTTGAATGCTAGAGTAGCTTAGTGGTAGGTTGCTTTATGAGAGGGATTTGGTTGCAATGAGGAGGCTTGCTAGACTTTTGTGATATATTGTGTTTGTGTGTGCAATGTTGTGTAGTTTTTTGGCTGTGGGATTTTGCATGAGAACTGCTGCCAAGATGAATTCTATGATTAAGTTGAGATTGTGGTTGAATTTTTTGTGGAGTGAGAGTGGGATTGATTTGAGGCGGGTGTGGTGGGTTTTTTGGTTTAAAGTGAGCGAGGTTTGAGGGATGCAGAGAAGGAGGGGTGTGGGAGGATGTAGGGAGGGGTAGTTGTTTGGTGGGTTGGGACTTGGAATTGTTTGATTTAGGCCGGATTGGGGGAGGGCTTGGGTGTTTTGGGGTAGGAAGAGATGGAGGTGTTTGGGGTGGAGGATACGAGAGAGAGAGAGGGAGGCAGACAGAGACGAGACAGATTGCTGATGAGGTTCTATGCTGGTTTCGGTAAGTCGGTTTGAGGTGCTTGTTGAGTTTAAGTATTTGTGTCTGTTTGAAGGGGCATTTGTTTTGATTTGCTGAGTGTCCATGTAATTCACAGTGTATGCAGTGTGCAGTGTAGGTGCATTCTGTTATGTCGTGCATGTCCGGCCCACATTTGGGGCATAGTGGTAGTGTCACAAACAGAACAAACAGGTTTAGTTACAAAAATATATTAACCCAAACCCCCAGCTTTACATGACAAAAACACGCTATCAGACACACATTCATTCTATACAAAACATTGACATATGCAGTACTACTTGTGTCTCACATGTAACTTACACGCAGTGACCCCAGCTTTGCCTTCCTCATCTCAGTATACTCAAACCATGATGCACACTTTACTAACCTGCACACAGTCCCTCCATCACTAATCGAAACACCTTCACATCGGCAGTCATACGATCATAACTGATATCGGGTACAATCTATAGTGATACAACTGCAGGTTACTATGGCAACAAGTTAACAAGTAATTCGTGGTTAATATGGCAACAGAATAACTGTGTCCGTGTTTGGCGTCAATCCCTGACCCCTGTCAGTATTAACCCACAGTTCATATACACCATCCCAGGTCACTGGCGTTGTTAGCCGTCCTCAGTAGTTCCACTGTTCGACTCGTTAGCCTACAATAGCCAACTCCAACCTTGTCAATTTTTCCTGGTGATCTTCACGCCTGCCCTCTGGTCACAGCACATCACCGTCTTAGAGTATATCAAGTTCAACAGTCCGTCGTTGACAAAACCATAGGTCTTCATGACAGGCGCTCAGTAACACCACATCCTGGATACTTACATACAAACCACTTGTATTTACAAATATGTACTAGGTTTATATATTAATGCCATTTCAACACTTATTTTTACCTCTTACAATTTAATACCTGTACAACTATCCGCCAAATAATCAATTGTATAACACAACACCCGTCAAAATATCACCCGATAATACATTTCTTATTCAAATAGTGAACTCACATTTTCACAAAATGTCATTCGAAGTACAATACGAAAACAGTCAATATTCAAATAATTCACACACTTCCAAAAAAATAATATTCAAATTACAATACAAAAATACACTCACGCATTTCTGCCACCAACACCACTGAAATACTCGTCTGAAGCTTTCACCACGACATTCGCTGGGTATTTCCCTCTCATCCCAGACCGTCACGCTTTTTCACTCCCTGATCGTGCATGAAAGTCATGCACTCCTTCGCACAGCCGGTTGCGTTTCCGCGCCCCGTTCTCCCGCCGTAAACTCACAAAGGACCAGATTGTGGCAGGTAGGTTTTTGCAGGCGTCTGTAGTGTGGCTGAATGCGAAGCAGTTGTTTTTGCGCATGGGGTGTACTTTGTAGTTTAGAGCTCCGAATGTTATGTAATTGGGTAGTGTGGTGGATGTAAACGTGAGAAAGGTGATCTGAGTGTTTGGGTTGTTGGTGGTTGGCTGCTTGGTGTTGATTGTTTTGAAGTCTATAATTTTGGGTTGTGTGGAGATAGTGTTTGCAATGTGAATGTTCTCTTGTATGTCTGTTTGTCTTTCTCTACTGTCGATGTGTATAACTCCTTGTGCTTGTGTCTGCCACCTTGGTACTTCCCATCTGATTGTGTTTCCGTCAATGAGTGTGTGTTTGAGGGTGTTTTAGTAAGGTTTGGTCGGGGAATATTACCTTAAACCCCTCTCACAGAAGTTAATGTAGGGGTAGATAAAAGTGATGTTGAGAGTAATTGGGAGCACATATTAAGGGGTGGGCATGTAGGCTTTGAGTTTGGGGAGCAATGGGCTGGGGAGGGTTTGACTTTGGGGAGCGATGGGGTGGGAAGCATACAATAAATACAATGAGAAACAATATGTACATATAATGAGGAATGATGGTACATGGAATATTTACCAAAAATTGATGGTGAATGATTGGTATTTACAATTTGGCGATTTGATGGATGATGAAGTATATACAAGGGGACTTGGCCCGGGAAGCCGGGGGCTAGGTGCACTGGTCGGCAAGCGAGAAAAGTCTTTGATTGAGGTTGAGGTAGGAGGAGGTAAAATGGCGACGCCAGGGCCGGGTGTTGGTTTCCGTGGACGCAGCAAACGATTTATACTACCAGCTCCAAGGAAAGCCGATCAACGGATGTGAATGCCGCCACGTACATAAGGTAGTATACTGCCACAACTACATTCGAAGTGTTCCTCTTTTGCCAGTCGGGCACGTTGTTTATTTAAGGAGTAAGAGGATCACCAGACCATGTAAGTTAGCAAGTCAATGGTCGGGAGGAGATGACCAAGCCAGGAAAGTGGACAATCATTTGCATATCTAGGGGATACTACCATTTAGATAGTTCTGCGTAAATATACTGAGTCAAAAAAGAAACTTCACAAAATGTAATTTGAGAAATAATGAATAATTTTTCTCTGATGATACATCTATGTATCCAAAATCGGATCCCTATCTTTCGACTCTAGAAAAACGTTAGCAAAACCCACTCAAATCCATCCATTCGTCGTGCATATGACGTTAGTGCGAAATCAGGTTTTGCACGTGCAGTCGATCATGTGATCTTCGCATCGAAGTTTTCTTGATATGCACGTGTTTGCATTGGCCTCAAGTTCTAACGACACTTGAAATGCCACGATTGTCAAATGTGCAACGTGAACGTGCCTTTGGCATGTTGCAAGCGGGAAGATCGGTTATTGACGTCGCAAGAGCAATGGGATGCAGCCGTCGTACTGTGTATGACTTGCGAGGTCGTCAAACTGGCACCACCTCTGATCGCCCAATGTCGGGTCGTCCACGTGTGACATCACGAGCAGAAGACCGTCAAATCGTCCTACGTCACCTACGTGACAGATTTCGGCCGGCTACACGAACCAGGGCTGAGATGTTTAGTATATAGGGGTCGACTGTTCTCACAGACCATTCGAAATAGGTTGCAGGCTGCCAATCTCCATTCTCGACGTCCATATCGTGGGCCAATATTGACGTCGTCTCCAGACTCTATGCCTGCCGTCCGCGAATCTGAGGATAAACCTGGATTCATCGCTAAAGACGACTCGATTCCAGTCTCTCAGGGTCCATCGGACGTGATGTTGACGTTGCAGATTTGACAATCGTGGCATTTCAAGTACCGTTAGAACTGTGGTTTAAAAGTGTTTTTTTCAATTCTTGAGGCCAATGCAAACACGTGCATATCAAGAAAACTTCGATGCGAAGATCACGTAACTGACTGTACGTGCAAAACCTAACGTCACTAACGTCATTTGCACGGCGAATGGATGGGTTTGAGTGAGTTTTGCTAACGTTTTTCTAGAGTCGAAAGATAGGGATCCCATTTCGGATACATAGATGTATCATCAGAGAAAAAATTTTCATTATATTTCAAATTACATCTTGTGAAGTTTCTTTTTTGACTCAGTATATAAACAACACCAAATATTTTCAGAGTCTCTTTCGTGTCTTCAGGCTATTAAAAATCTTTCTTGTAAACATCCACTTTTATTAGAAATTACTGAATTATTGTATAATGAGCTTGCTACTGGCCAATGCGACATCATCGTCTTTTGTTGGTTACCCAGCCACGTTGGCATTTCTGGGAATACGATGGCTGATATTGCTGCTAAGGCTGCACTCAACAAATCTGTGACACCACTTCTGCTCCCCCATACTCTGATTACAAAGCTTGCATTAGATCTTACATCCGTGATCTGATGCAAAGAAGTGGGACACCAAAGTAGGTATCAATAAATTACATGCAATAAAACCCTATATCGGTTACACTTACTTGGGTTGTTCAGTCCAGATTTGAAGAGGTCATTATGCGGACGATGTCGCATTGGCCATACAAGATATGCCCATGAATATTTGCTTAAAGGTGAAGATCCTCCGTTTTGCATCCCTTGTGATGAAAGAATCACTGCTGGTTTTACATGCATTGTCAATTAGGTGTACATCTTGCTTGACTGCATTATTAATATTCCATCATCGAAGGGACTATTTCAAAGTAAAGACTATGAAGGATCTTTTAATAATGTTAGTTCTCATTTAATTATTGCATTTTAAGAGAATTAGATTTGTTAACTGATTTGTACATAGATACATATATTATTATTGGTAGTTTAGATTAGTAACTGAGATTGTTAGTGGCTGTACCCTCAAAGGGGGTTGAAGTAGCGTAAAATTATTGTCCCCCTGAGAGGGTACGTAAGTCCCAAAACTTTCAAAGTTAATTTTTTGCTTGCCCGATTAGTAAACGTAGTATATTTGTTCCTTTAAATTTTGGCTAAAGTTGTCCTACAATCGCCAGCGGCTGAAAGGATGGTGTAAATCCAACTAGGGTCCATGCAGGTAGCAAAGGCATTGTAAGTCCCCATGGTCCCTAGTATGGTGATCTACCTTCAGTTGTTGACGATCTATAGCCCAATTTTACATTGTATTGTCCAGAAATAATTTTCTACTTTTAAAGATATATGCTAGCTAGTTTTAACTCAATCTGTGATAATCTAGTGGTTTTACTGTCCTTCGTTGACAGGGTTTTATATATTATATGTATGTGTTATAAATTTAGAACTAGTTTTAGTCACGATATTGCCGATGTGACTTTAAATCTTAACTCACTCAATCACTCACTCACTTGATGAGACAATTGCGCAGATCGATGCTCATGCTGTTGATCACTGGATTGTCTGGTCCAGACTCGATTATTTACAGACCGCGGCCATCTAGCTGGAATATTGCTGAGTGCCGCGTAAAACTAAACTCACTCACTCACTCACTCACTTGATGAGATCACACGTCTCAAGCGAGTACAGCACGGTGCAGCTCGTCTTGTGATGAAGAGACGGAAGTACAATCATGTGACTCCCATGCTGCAGCATCTACATTGGCTGCCTATCATGCTTCGGTGCAAATACAAGATTGCAACACTTGTGTTTCGAATTTTGTGAATTTGAAGGTTCACTACTGCCATCCCTGTCCAGAGAGCTCTCTACTTACAAGGCTCCCCGCTCTTCCAGTGAGAAACTGTTAAAAATCCAAAAGTACAACTTAAGTCAGCAGGACAGCGCTCTTTCAAATACAGTGCGCCCTAAGTTTGGAATGCTCTCCAAAATTAACTCCTCAATTCTCTTTTTCTAAGTTCATTCAATACCGGTTTAAAAACATTCTTATTTAAACAAGCTTTCCTTTAATATGTCCATTCCGTCCCATTTTTGTGAAAGAAATGCCCAAAGAGTCCTTTCGGAGATTAGCGCTTTATAAATGCTATCCAATGTTACTAGTATTATATTTTACAGATTAAAAATGAAAATGCAGCAGAGAGGGTTCGGCTGATCCTGGCACAGTCAGGCTGCTAAGGCTCATCATCAGCTTGGGGCCCTCGCCCCCTCTACACGCAGCCCAGACAGCGAATGGGACTTCTGCCTATAGTTTGGCATGAAATGCATGTGGACCCGTTTTTTGGTAAATATCTCTTCATCCAGTGACCCAATCGATCTCAAACTGTGCAAGTGGATGTTTTTTCAGACAACCTAATCACATTGTAAATCACCGATTTTATGCATTTGTATTAAAGAATCTGTCTATGTAACTGTCAACAAAATAAACAGTAGAACGCAGAATGCTTTCAGAGGGAGGGAGCCAATGACCTGTAACAGCGGCAGTGTTACCGACATATAACTGTACTATTTCTGATTGTGGAAAAAAAACACAAGTACATTCTACTAAGCCCAATCCAAGAAGCATTGCAAGGCAAATCCTACATTTTTTCTTAAAAAAGAAACCACTAAAGTACATTTACATTCCGGGGTTTTATATTTATTATTTATCTACAATTTCACCTGGAGTACCCATAACAAACAATGATTACATACATGAAATTTTTCAAGGTCAAGGGACGCGGTGACGACAATCTTGCCACTGGAGAGAGTTCCTGCCGTTCCTGTTCTGTGAAGCACGTTAGTATAACAACGTCATTCCGTCTAGATCCAAGGTCACCCCCGTGACTGCGCCTTCACAGTTCCGGACAAACATTTGACACCTGGAATGGAGTTATGTAAACGTACACCGAGTAAAGGAAATGGCGCAAAATATGCAGCAGAGCAAATAACTAGCGTTCAGGTTAGTCAAGGTAGTAATGGACAACGATAGCCTTGACGGTTACAAGCAATACGATACTCTGAACCTGGAGAAACTGTGGCCAGAACTCGTCCAGTGACATACTGGATGGGATGGGAGAGGGATGAGGTTGGACCGCCTGAAGATCCGGATTAGAATTGGTCTTCAGACACCCATGCTTATGGAAAGGGGGCGACGAACGGGATCAGGTGGTCAGGTTCGCTGACTTGGTTGACACATGTCATCGTATCCCAACTACTCATGATGTTGGTCACTGGAATGTCTGGTCCAGAGTCGATATGGCTGGAATACTGCTGAGTGCGGCGTTAATACACAAACAGACAAACAATAAAATAGGGTCGATTTACCGTTACTTACAGGAGTCCAGTCAAGATACAGGTTAGAATTGGTCATATGAATCCCATGAATTTTGTTCCTCACTCACATTTGAGTAATTTAGAGCAGTAAATGACATTTATCTGCAGCGGCCACATCACGCAATCTGCCAAATTACATGTATTCGTATTTCACTGTTGATTCTGTGTGATAGGTTTAAAGGTCTAAGTCTATCGATATATGTACGTTAACTTCTCCAGGTTGAATTCAGTCCTTTGCTTCGCTTTCACTTTGACATTGATAATTTTCAGCTTGTTTACAAAAGAAGTAGATGTAAGCACAATATTTAAGGATAAAAGGTGTTGCAGCAAGATTGGACCAGAAGCGGCCATAAAATCATTACTACACCTACCCGCGCCATACTGACAGACACGCCGTATAAGTACCACATAGTGGTTGGTGGGTTTTGTTGTTTAACGTCACACTCAGCAATATTCAAGCTATCTGGCAACGGTCTGTATAATTGAATCTGGAACAGACAATCCAGTGATCAACATCATGAGCAGTTGGGATACGATGCACATAGTGACTGTCACTCCACTATTTCTTTTGTCTCCATTTCTTAACAGGCAGCAGTACAAGGTATTTTTCACCAATCGCATTATCTAAAGACCCTAGTAGCTAAGTTTGGATATTAGCCAATGTTTATATAGTCATTTGCACAATTAGCTTCAAACTAATAAAAATGAAAATGATCATCTCAAAAAGTATTGGAAGTTCGATTATTACACAAACTGTCTTGTGTTTCAAGAACTGAAATACATATGCTACATACCAGGATCGACCAGCACCTGACTATTTAATCCATCACTGAGATGGGGAAACGCGTTTGTGATAAACACCCTGAAATAACAATGCCACCGTGATACTGCTGGAACATTGCTAAAAGCAGCGTAAAACTAAACTCACTCACTGAATCAACTGTGTCCATCCTGGGAGTCTGTGTTAATTCTTTCTTTCTTTTTGAGACTGTGAGTAATAATTATATTCCACTGGCATTTAATATTTTCTGTGAATATTAAAATACCGCTTGTACTCTTGAGGAGAAAAACTAATAGAAGCCATTCTGATGACAGCACCAAATTTTGTAGGGGCATTTTGTGACATGTGTATTTGTCTCAGAATGCTGTTTAAATCTAAGGCATCGCTTATTGGTTGGCATATTTCAAATTCAAGAACATGTCTTGTGTCTGGGGTTGCCAAAGGTTTAGGAAAACATCAAGAACTACACTCTGTTGTTATACTAAGGGCATTTTACTGGCCGTTGACACAGGGTCATTTTAACGGTGTTTTTTTAAATCATGCGGATCCTGTTGAAACACATGATCGTATCATGCCTATTTCTTTCATGATGACCATCATTTGATCACTTCAGGGGCGTGGGGTAGCCTCGTGGTTAAAGTGGTGAAGTGTAGATAAGCAATTCTGGACTGGATGATCCTACAATTGATATTAGGAGCAACTATCTACACCGTCGGGGCAATTGATAAATCAGTGTTAAATTCGAACCCGACCAGATGCAGCGGGGTGGCCGAGTGGTTAAAGCGTTCGCTCGTCACGCCGAAGACTCGGGTTCGATTCCCACATGGGTACAATGTGTGAAACACATTTTTCTGGTGTCGTGATATTGCTGGAATATTGCTAAAAGCGGCGTAAAACCGAACTCACTCACTCATAATCACGTGATCAGTTCATGGCTACCCTTATGAACGCAGAAACAAAGTCTCAGTTCAACACGAACCAAATCACTGTCTGTGGCCATGGTTACACGATTGTGGAGATTAGTTCCCTCCTTGACGACAGCTACGCTACAGAGGAGACACAAACACTATATAATTTTATCAATATTTGTTCACCTCTCACAAGGTCACAAGCATGGCGGCGCGCGTCCGGGAAACTGTTTTTCAACCCTGAAGATACACAAAGCATTATGAACATATGCAAAGGTCACCTGCAATAGAATTCAGATAAACATATCATACAGGTAATATTAAGGCGTAGTGTCTGGAGTGAGTGAGTTAGTAAAGACTGACAGTCACATCGGCACTTTTTCAGCCATATCGTAACTAAGATTGATCCTTGATCTCCTAATGTTAAACTAAAGTTGAAAGAAAGAAAAATCATGACTTTCATTGATGTTAAGACAATACGTTCTTCGTACACAAACCTTTCTTTCTTCCTCAACCAACAAAACCAGATCTATTATTCCTTTAGGATACTTCCTCTCATGTAATACCTGAGTGCACCTTGTTTGGAGGTCAGCGTCGGTGGGGTAGCCTAGTGGTTAAAGCGTTCGATCGGGTTCGATTCCCAGCAATAGTACTATGTGTAAAGGCCATTTTAGGTGTCCCCCACTGTGATATTGCTGACATATTGCTAAACGCGGCGTAAAGCTAAACTCACTCACTCACCTACTGGATGTCACATCAGGTGAACTCTTTAACCAGTCATTCACTGTAGAAGCTTAACTCACTCACTCAGTCGGATGTAATCAATGATCACTTCACATAATTTCGACCACCATTTGGCCTTTCACGCTCGGTGGATAATCGAGACTGGTTATTTTCTGGCGTTTACGTAAACTATTGTACCTTTTAGTTGTCGTTTTGCCACTCACTCACACACTCACCCAACTCACTCACTCACTCACACACTCACCGACCTGCGTACTTACATACAAAACAAAGAAGAAAGCCCTTCCCAAGTCTTGACGTGGAGCCAACGCTAAACACTAACGTCACGTCGCCGCTCGGGAACTCGAAATTGTTGTTAATGTCGCTGCCGGTCACGTTGACCTGTGACGTTCCATTCATGAAAAATATTATGTCCGATGTAGTGTCAACTTCAGCAGCTAGAAAAGTGATCCGAAGCTTTTTACGTGGCTTTGCAATAAAGACCGTTTGTTGGTATGACTGTGTGGATGGGTAATCCCATGGGAAATTCTGATGCGATCTGATGACCCCATCCTTCTTCGTCAGTCTGCTCTGAGGAGATTGCAAGATTTTATCTGCAAAAGATCAAGTTAAAACGACTACGGCATCATTTTGTATCTGATCATGGGTCGGTTGGTCGACAAATCAAATAATAATAATAATAAAGACAAAAGTATCTGAATAATTTTCTTGAGTCTCATTTTTTGTAATTTTTATTACAATTTCTTGGACTTGTGGCAGTGACTGATTTTAAGATAAATATTTTATATGTTAAGGCCGTACGTTTTAGGCTGCAGTCGGCGGTGTTGGAATGAAAAAAAAGTTATTTTTTGTTGTGGGGTGGGGTGGTGGTGGGGGTGGTTCGGCAATTAAAATGAGAAGGGTCGGGCGATGAGAAACACAGAAAATAAACATGCTGCCTCTATTTGTGCTTTTTTTTAATTGTTTAGGATGCTACCTGACCATCACTGTGTCACAACCTTAGGCTAATTACTGAAAAGCCATGTTACAAAGAATGTTTAATTCAAGAGCTTCATTGTTCCGCCGGATATAGAACACTGCGAAGGATGTCTTGAATATTCCTGTTCTACTGCTGAAGGTGTTGTTTCACCTGCTACCTTTGTGTTTGTTATTGTAGCAACTACTACTGCTTCGTTCACGCCATCTACATCACATTCCACGGGCGCTGTTCACAGTGCAGACTTAGTGGAACCTGTTGTCGTTTGTGCGAATCGCGGTCCGATTATATCTATGTTCTACTACTTCACCAGACGCCAGTCATACTACTACTACTACTACTACTACTACTACTACTACTACTACTACTAGCTACTACTACTGTCCGTTCCCAATTGTGCTACTACTACTACTACTACTGTTTTCACTGGATTTACCACTGGTCCAGCCTCGATTACTACTAGACCGCCGTTACTACCACTACTACTACTACTACTACTACTACTACTACTACTACCACTACTGTGCTACTACTACTACTACTGTTACTACTACTACTACTACTACTACTACTACTACTACTACTACTACTACTGCTACTACTGTTACTACTACTGTTACTACTACTACTACTACTACTATTGCTACTACTACTACTATTGCTACTACTACCACTACTACTATTGCTACTACTACTACCACTACTGTTACTACTACTACTACTACTGCTACTACTACTGCTACTACTACTACTACTACTACTACTACTACTACTACTACTACTACTACTACTACTACTACTACTGTTACTACTACTACTGCTACTACTACCACTACTGTTACTACTACTACTACTACTACTACCACTACTACTACTACTACTACTACTACTACTACTACTACCACTGCTACTACTACCACTACTGGTACTACTACAATTACTACTACTACTACTACTACTACTACTGCTATTACTACTATTACTATTTATCATCCAAAACTGTGTGTTCCACAGGAGATATCGTTACTGTGAGATCAAACGATATCTCCTAGGAGATATCGCTGTTACTGACAGTAGATTTTGTACAATGCCCTGACTAATGCTATGACGTCATGTACTTGATGACGTCACAATGCCATGACATACCACTGCACTGCTACGTACTGTTGGCAGTACCATGTTCAGAGATGTACATTTTCATTGAAAATTAATGAAGAGTGATTTTGATGATAATAGACTGTTACTCTTCGTGTCTTCTGATATCAATATATCAACACTCGTTGATAAAGTAAAATATCCTCGGCAAGCTTCGGATATTTGTAACTTTATCAACTCGTGTTGATATAATTGATATCAGAACTACTACTGTTAAGTGAGATTCTCTATTTATCCATAAACAATCGGGCTATAACCGGTCTTCAGCAAGAGACGACCAACTTGATGGGGCCGCTGATTTGGTTGATGCATGTCATCGTATCCTATTTGAATAAATCGATGGTCCAGACCCGACCACTTACAGACCACCACAATATAGCTCTACATTCGCCGAGGGAGGCGTTAATCAAACTGCTACTACCTATACTGGTAGTATGTGGCCTGGTGCCTACAGCCGAAGTCACAAATCAATTGAAGTTAAGCAAAGTTGGTCACAAAGAGTCCTTGGATGGGTGACCGTGTTTGACAGCTTGACTCCTGAGAGCTCTAGGACTTCAGACCTGTGCCAAAATGACACCTGTTGACTCACATTAGGCAGGTGAGTTTGTTCACAATTGCTTCTCTTCACCCAGTTGAAAATGGGTACCCGGTGGAATAAGTCATTTGACTGTTAACTTTCAAGCGGCTCACGGGCAGCTTGGGTACTCCGGGATAATTATGTCCATTATCTTCCATGTGTTTAGCGCATTCCCTTCCAGCGTGGAGCTTAGCGCTTCATAAGTGGTCTTATTATTATACTGCTCCGACTTTAACAAATATCCGATGCTAAGGAACCAACTGCTCTGGTTAGATGGCGAGCACGCACGCACACAAAAACTGCGACATACACACGATTAATGTTTCCGCATCAAAGAGTTTCCGGAGATATAAATATTCATGTGAGGAACTGTCGACCAAAGTCGACTACAGAACAACGTACATTGACGTGACCACAGACATGTATATTACCGAAGGGTTACATGCAGGGGGGTCCCCCAAGGAACTTCTGTCACAGTGGTAACAAGGCTTACGGAGTTGTCTCCCTTATACAGTTAAAAGTAAAGTCTTAGTGAGAAAAATATACTTCCTTTTAAAAGTTCAGACTCACTAGTGTAAATATAGCCACTTACTTCAGGCAACGGTTCTAAACTATATTTTGCAAAACATTCCAAACTCTTTGAAGGCACTGTTTACACATGAACTGGTGTATTGTGAAACAAATTCATAACGTTCAACAAATGATAAGAAATCAGTGGCGAATTCCTAACAAAACTTTACATACAACGCAGCTGTTCACATGAACGATATTTGCACATACTTTTCAGCAATTTGATGCATGATTCTCGTGCAATGCATCTTCAAAAGGTTTGCAGTTGGTTGTCCCGAGTTAACGGAAAAATCAATCTTTGATGTAACCATACACACACACACACACACACACACATATATATATATATATATATATATATCCATAACATATAGTGAGTGTTTCAAGTGAGTCTAAACTTTTGAAAGAAAGTATACATAACCTATTACACAAGCTCAACCCTCATGATGACATGACAACCTGTATCGCTGTTCCCTAGCTCATGTATGCCAAAATATTATTGAAGAAATACTTTGAGTAGCAACCACCGCCGCCGCGAGGTGGCGCGACACACCCCTTTTCGCGAGAAACAAATTTCCTGACCTGGCACACGGTACCAACTTTATACGCTCTCCTGTGGAAAATCCCAATAACCTTCACCTTTAACTTATGCAAATTTCGGAGGTCAGGTCATTTGTGTTGTCTTTGAACCTCAAAGTTTGAGGTTCAACAAAATTTCAATATTCCTTGCAACTTACTTCTTCGCACACACAAGGCCCTGGCGTGGAGCACACGTGGTCGGACGTTTACACAGTTTCCATTGATGTTGAGTATATTTGGCTGATCCTTGTTGAGGGGGAACTTGCACTTAGGATTCCAGTAACACGATTCAGCTACTGCTCTCAGAACTTCCGGTTGCAGACCGGAGCACGTGACCACACCACCACAGTTTCCATTGGTCGTGTTTGAGCTCCTTACATCGACGTAAAACATAGAAGTCCTCCTCCTACACTTGAACTCGAATTGTTTCTCGTTGTTAGGATACTGACTGCAACGCCTCTCACAAAATGCTGAAACATATAGCGACAGATAATCAAAATTTGTATCAAAATCTGCGTATCTGTAAGGAAAATGGTGTATGTCAAGCATGAGTGTATCAGTCTGTTTCGTATATATGCTCTCAAAACAATAGATGAACCTGAACTTTCAGCTTGGATAGGAAGTTTAAGCGTTAATAAACTCTTACAAACTTATGAACGCACCACTATTACAAAAACTGCGATATACACACGATTAATGTTTCCGCATCAAAGGACCCGTGAAGATCCGGGATAGAATAGGTCTTCAGCAAACTCATGTGCTTGCCATAAAAGGCGACTATGCTTGTCGTAAGAGGCAACTAACGAAATCTGGTGTCCTAGTTGACACATGTCATCGTATCCCAACTGCGTAGATTGATGCTCATGCTGTTGATCACTGGATTGTCTGGTCCAGACTCGATTATTTACATAGGCCGTCATATAGCTGGACCTTTGCTGAGCGGGGTAAAACTAATTCACTTACTCACTGCAAAGTGAGAGAATACTGTTCAACGAATACTAAATCAAGGCAGATCAAGGCAAATCTGTGGTTAATAGAATGAGCAACGATACACTGATTCAGCCTATTCACGCTAAAGATTTTAACCATCCTGTCCACATTACCTTCAAGAAATGGACCGTATCCCAGAAGAGTGAGTTCCATTTGGAACCAATATGTAAAAGTGAGTGAGTGAGTTTAGATTTACGCCGCACTCAGCAATATTCCAGCTATATGGCGGTGGTTTGTAAATAATCGAGTCTGGACCAGACAATCCACTGATCAACAGCATGACCATCGATCTGCGCAATTGGGAACCAAGCCAGCGAGCCTGACCACCCGATCCCGTTAGTCGCCTCTTACGACAAGCATGGTTTACTAATGGTTCATTCTAACCTGGACCTTCACGCCAAACGAAACGTTACCCTCCTACCTTTATGAATTACTAAAAAACTATGAAAGATCTGTTAGAAGGTATTAATGAACAAGAATGCCTAAGAACACAGCTTTATGCAAATCACGAAAAAATAATTTTCAAATACATTCATATTTAGGTGAAATGCATCTTTTTCAGAAGAGTTAAATTGTCCTATTTTCGCCCAAGACGAAATAAACCAATAACAGTGTTGTAGGTGTCCAAAAGATAGGTTGAAATAAAATTCTGCTTTGAGACAAAGAAAAACCATTTAAAGTCATCATTTTTCAACTATTGAAACAAGAAACAACTGTTGTAGAGTGTGTAAAATTGTAAAGAAATCATTTCTGCTGATTTGCATTAGTGAAAGCAAGTACAACGTGTCTTTGATATTGTGAAAAAGTGTTTAGGAACATCTAAAATGTTCCTTGTTAACATTTTTGTTTGCAAAATAACATTTTTCCATTTTCTGTTTACACATAGCAATATCAATCGCCAAAACGCAGCAATATTCAAGCAGTATTCGCCTCCATTTCATGTGTAGAATGATTTTATAGGGTATAAAGAGCGCCTAGAATGCATGATATGACAAAAAGTACGAGAAATATGCCACGATTAACAGCTGAAGAGAGAGAAAGAGACACTGCGATGGTGCAGATGGGGGTCTACATACAATTATGTTGCCAACACCCTCGGATGCCACCGTATCACAATCATAAGACTTATTCAGCATTACAGACAGACTGGAGTCACCGTAGGCAGACCAGGAAGTGGACGTCCATGCATCACAACGCCATCTGAAGATAGGTACCTCCGTCATTAAGGAAGGAGGGTAACGTTTCTTTTCGCGTTTAGTGTATTACAGATCACGAGGGTAGAGTGTGAGATTAAATAAATAATTACTGAGAAAGACTTTGTTAATAATAAATGGTTTTATGTATAATGTCCCTGTCAGTCGGATACTTGATGCCTTTTTCAGACGTAAGAAATTATTGATATATCTTAGAGGACGCTCCATACCGATGAACGATCCTTTAGGACATCGTATTCATCAAATGTATGCCTGAAACCAGTGGTCTCGGTTCGAATCCCAGATTCTCCAGTTATCGTGTTGTCAGCACCATCCCCATCTATTCTGACTTCATCAATGTCATGAACCAGTTCAGTTTGTGTTCAGATCGCAAATTTAAATTCCGTTGTCCCGGAATTACTCGTCACTTCACGAAGGAGCCTACGAGAAGTGGGCTCAGGGGAGGCAACTCGTACAGCCGTGATTGTCGACTGACTGAGATTGAAGACTTGTCTGTTAACGTTAGGTTCTTATTATAATTCTTTTATAATGCAACAGGATTCATCGATATGTATGTATGTATGTATGTATGTATGTATGTATGTATGTATGTATGTATGTATGTGGGGGTATACATACATACAGTATACACACGCACGCACGCACGCACGCACGCACACATACATACATTTACGCGAAACACAAATTCTGTCTGCACAAGGAGAGAATACAATCACTTTGCTGCACTAAAGCACGCTCTGGCTAAACTGGGTGCTTGTCTCATATGCGTTGCGTCACTTTGCATATATATTGAGTGGCAAACGAATGTCAGTCCAAGGACTGACTCGAAACCTGAACGGTTGCAGTGGTATTGTCACGCACAATAACAGTTTATTTCATGAAAACATTTACTTGTGGTGGCTATGCGATTAATTCTTTTCAATTTCGGGATGCCGTTGTTCTCCTGACACATTTTGGGCTACTCTAATGCGGTTTTCTGACATGTCATAATTTTGTTCATTACTACTGAATGTCACCCTTTTTTTCATAATATACTCAGGAACTTTATTATTGTTCATCAATACAAATTTCAAGAATATGTGTAGCAAAAGGTGCGAGTATACATTTTGAATTCCATAATGCCATTTTAGAAAAAAGGATACTTTGTGATTATTGTTCCTATCCGGGATTCGAACCCGCACCCTCAGAGACAGGCACCTAATCGCCAGCACAAAGTCAGACGCCTAGACCGCTCAGCCACCGCGGTTCAGGCTCTCAGCATTGGTCGGGTAGGGAGTATATGACGGCGGGGTATGACGGCGTCTGACTTTGTGTGCTAGCGATTAGGTGCCTGACTCTGAGGGTGCGGGTTCAAATCCCGGATGGGACTCAACCCAAAATGCTTTACTAAGAAAGTGTAATCCCAAAATATGACATATGTTGTATACATTGCTGATAAATAAAATATATGTATACCATGCACATCGAATTTCAGCGGTTAACAATGGTCATTCTGGATCAATGGGAATAGAGGAAACAAGTTTTTGAGAATTTATCAAAAACATTATTTCTTTTGGATATAAATTTTTCAACCATGAATATGTCTTTTAAAATCTTTATAAAGTTTTCTAAGCTAGGAATTCAGGGTGCAAATATAGATGTGTCTTTCAGCAGAAAGTATTGTATGACAAAGTAGTGGGTTAGTACTTAGAGTACCAAACCAAACGTGAAATTTTGTCAATTGCAATTCCTGTATGTTTTGATCAATCCAAATTTACAGAACATTCGTAAAAAGGAACTTAACACTTTAAGAAATAGATTAGATTGAATAGGTGGGACGAGGTAGTTAATATGTGAGAATACCATAATGACCAGGTCTTTTCTGACACATCCCCCCATTCCCACTGTGGTGCACAACGCGGGGAACATGCAGCAAGCTGTATTGGGAAAATTCACCAACACGTGTGCAGAATTTGCTAGTGAAAAGCACATTAATTATTAAGAGATAAATAATTCTTACGCTATGCCTCACAAATGTGCCCCCGCCGTGATGTTGCACGGGTTATTGCTACAAGCGGCGTAAAACCACACTCACTCACTACAAACATGCAATTGGCATGCTCCAGGCTGGTCAGTCTACTGTGGCTGTTGCACGTGTCATAGGATGCTGACAATTCACAACCTGAGAACAATCAAATTTGTCCTGCAAACTGACCGACCGAGGTTCGGACGGACATGTGTGACGTCACCCGTGAAGGTCCGGGTTAGAATATTGATCTTCAGTAACCCATGCTTGTCGTAAGAGGCGACTAAAGGGATCGGGTGGTCAGGCTCGCTGACTTGGTTGACAAATGTCATCGTACCCCAATTGCGTAGATCGATGCTCACGCGGTTAATCACTGGATTGTCTGGCCAAGACTCGATTATTTACAGATCGCCGCCATAAAGCTGGAATATGGCTGAGTGCGGCGTAAAACTAAACTCACTCACTCACGTACCGAAGACAATCAAATTCGGCTATTTGCGTAATCATTTCACGACCGCAACGTCAACAAGTAACACACTGTTTAGGGGTCAAGTAACTGCCCAGACCATACGGGACCGCTTGCGGGCAGCCCATCTTTGTGCCCGACGTCCTATGTTGGGCCGATTCTGACACAGGTAAAGCAATTCGAACTTGCCAATGGGACACCACACACAACTGTGTGACACGAAATGTCCTGCAAAATGTGGGTATTGACGACATGGAGTGGCCATCGAGATCACATGACCTCACTCACATCGAACCTTGAGACGCCAACCCCAGTATGTTCAAGAGCCGGGCGCAATTCGGTACAGCAATGGCGCAGGTTGCCTAATACCTTGTTCACGGAAGTTAGGCAGTCAATGAGACAACGTTGCCTTGCTGTTGTGAATGCGAGAGGGGACCACACGTGGTACTGTACAAGCTCCAATACAGATGGCTCGGCCCTTTGAGTGAGTGAGTGAGTTTGGTTTTACGCCGCTTTTAGCAATATTCCAGCAATATCACGGCGGGGGACACTAGAAATGGGCTTCACACATTGTACCCATGTGGGGAATCGAACCCGGGTCTTCGGCGTGACGAGCGAACGCTTTAACCACTAGGCTACCCCACCGCCCCCTCGGCCCTTTGAAATGAATGGCGAATCCTGTTTTAGTGTACCTTCATTACGTCCATAAACCAGATTGATCTACCGGAAACTTTGTTCTAAAAACACCTGAGTAAAACACCTGAAGTTTCTTTTTATTGGTTAGTGTACATGTGATTTTCTAGCGAGAATAGCTGCAATATGGCTGATGCGGCTTAAGCACTTTTTTACTCACTCACTCAACACTGACATAACTGAAACCTTGTAGAAGTTAGTGAGTTTAGTTTTACGCTGCACTCAGCAATATTCCAGCTATATGGCGGCAGTCTGTAAATAATCGAGTCTGGACCAGACAACCCATTGATCAACAGCATGCGCATCGATCTACGCAATTGGGATACGATGACATATGTCAACCAAGTCAGCGGGCTTGACCACCTGATCCCGTTAGTCGTCTCTTACGACAATCATGGATTACTAATGGTTCATTCTAACCTGGACCTGGTAGGAACACAATTCACTTAGTTGTAGGACTGACTTTCAGAATAGATTGTTCAAACAGATATCACAGCACAATTGTACAACAATATTTTATCTTTTCTAAATTTTACGTTTGAAAAATACATCGATATCAGTTAAATTATCTCGTAAATAATCTATCCATCCATTCATATTATTTTGAAAAATACAAACTGTTATCGTCACACTTCGATGCCGGGGTGCACAAATATTTTCCTCTACAATCAAAGTAAATCATATCTTCCCTTGAACCCGGAAACTTGGGTGAGGAAGTTGACACCATTTATCCTCATACAAGTCACGATGAAGGATGGAATATTGAGGGCCACATACCTGTGATTAAGCAGAGATTGCAGCTCAATGTCAAAACCCATATAAGGGCATGTGTCTCCTCGCATCTCATGGTTTTCCTGTAGGTGCGAACGAGGCTGTACAACAAGTTTCCTCACTCCACATTTGTAAATAAATACTGCTTGTTTCCGCGTTTCGTTCGCTCACACCACATAAATGTAACCAAATACTTCTCACAAGACGTCACTGAGGTCATTAATGTCAGTCGTATCTTTGTACGTATATCGGGGATCCTGTTAAATCCCTTCCAATACATTTTTGTGCATGGCATTTTGTCAAATTTGTTTAAATATATTCTGCATATCTCATTGCCGGAGAGAAATGCGCTATATTGCTTAATGCATGCTGTTCGTGGTTGATATGAAGGTGTTTACTTTCCTTATCTCATCTCCGCTCTGGAATCCGTCTTGTCTGGATGGGCGGTATAGCCTAGTGGTTAAAGCGTTCGCTTGTCACGCCGAAAACCCGGTTCAGTTTCCTACAAGGGAACAACGTGTAAATCCCATATCTGATGTATCTGGACCTATTATTGCTGGAATAGTGATAAAAGCGTCGTAAATCCACACTCACTCACTCACTCACTCTTGTCAGGGTGATGTCCAGAAATTGAAACATTCTTTTGGTGCATGGTAAGATTGAGTAAACAAGCATTTGTGTTCCTTACAAAATGATTTTGTGTTGTTGTTATTGTTGTTGTTGTTGGCCAGTTTGCATGCGATCGAATCATACTCGCTTAAAATACCCAACACACTCTACTAAAATACATTACCCAAAGGGCCAGTCATACGAAACATATATTATTTCAGTCACAAGACATATTCCAATATTAAAAACAAAATGATTAAATTTAACATTACACGAGAATATTTAAAAAGATGCACAAATATTTGATTCAAATTAACACTTAACCTTTCATGTGTTGCCAAGGTAAAGAAAGGCACACGGTTAAGACAGTAGAGAATCAAAGACAGAAACGTTGCTTACCTGAGAGAAAATGCAGTTCGTATATTAGTCAATCACCGAGTGATGTGTGGCTAACTGCCCAGTAACTGGCGCCTCTTATTTAAACTAGTATACTACACCGATAATAGTATTGTCTGATTAAAAAGGCGATAATGTTGTTATTGTGAAATTTAGTGACGCTATCTCGGCAAATTACATAATTTAATATAACCACGGTATCGACGATAGAGGGGTTGATGTTATGGTGTGACCTCCATGCATAGTAATTCGGTGTTGTTAAATATAATGCATATGCATACCAAACACGTGTGACAGCTGTACAGTAATATCGTTTTAAAGTAACACTTGAACACATGTGAGCAACTAGTCAGATGGATGCTAGGCGCTATATAAATGAATTATTATTATTATGTTTTACAGATTAAAGATTGTATGCAGCAGAGAGGGTTCGGGTGATCCTGGCACAGTCAGGCTGGTAAGGCTCATCATCAGCTCAGGGCCCTTGCCCCCTCTACACGCAGCCCAGACAGCGAATGGGACTTCTCCCAGGAAACGCTGCCTAGTCGAACCCACCAAGAACCTTCCGGAGAATATGAAGGCTCCCCAACACTGCAATGCATTACCCAGAGTGTAGGGCTGTATTGGAGAATTATGCTCCTGATCTGTGCCAAAGATCAGGAGGTACCAAACCATTCCAGAACAATGGGGAGCCTGACGACAGTGTACCTGGGATGCAAGCGAGACATTTCAAAGGCGAGGTCCGCATATTTATCATGCTTTTCCTGAATCTTGCCAATCACATTGGTGTCAAAAGGGACAGAAAATTCAATGATATAAATAAATTATTAATATTATTATTATTATTATGCTTGTTAAATGTCGTTAAAAACATTCCAGGATAAAGCGCCCCTCGCATAAATCGTCCCATCTCGCCCCTATCCGTATCTAAAGAGTGTGTCATCCGGTATGAAACGAAATGTCCCGAATGTACACACACTCAATTATTCTCCAGTAGTAGCTAGTCTGTCTCACAGTCCCTGAACCATATTATTTTCCCCACAGCCTAGCCCTCCCTGCAGTGCTAAAGCCCTAAATGAAGCAAGTCTAGATTTCCCAAGGTTTCTGAATCTCCGGTCTCCCTTGGGCTCCTTTTCAATTTAAATGGGTTTATTTGTTACAGTCAAAATTCTATATTCAGAGACTAAGCGTTAGTCTACAACAGTAGCGTATGACGACTGAAGAGGAAGTAGGTCGACTCAGCGAAATAGACGTAAGTGACAACCTGACACAGCGCGTTTTTCAAGTTTTGATTGACTGCAAGACGAGGATCTAACGCCTACCGCTATCGTCACCCCCTTCCTTCACAGGGAAGTCGTTCTTATTGACGCTGTAATAGTACAATCCAGGAGGTTCCTTCCTCTCATGGACACGTGTCAGATACAAGGCTTCCGCCTAGCGTTCTGACCTGTTAATGTTGCATCTAGCTTAGACTAACATTTAGTCCCTGAAATGAACATATTTTAAAGAACAGTTCCTAAATTATAATAATTAAATATAATGAAAAGGAGCCCAGAGACTAACTTCATTTTCACTTAATGATAATCTGGACTTGCCACATATTCTAGACTTGCATGGGATTCTTGGATATATTTGTTTCAGGGTCTGTATGACAGACTTAATCTAGCTGACAGTCTCTGTTTCAGTCCTTTATCCGTATCATTTTCCCGTCCCTTCATTGTATCTCTATGGCTCTAAATGAAGCGAGTCTTTCACGGGTGTTTTTTCGGTGTATTTGTAGTTGCGTTTTTCTATTAAAATCATATTTCATAAGGCTAAGCGCATGCGTGCGTGCGTGTGCATGTGTGTGTGGTAACAGCCAACCGTGTTGCTCCAGTTGAGCACCTTTCCCAGACAACTGAGAAAAGTCCTTTGTGTAGGTGGTTCCTTGTATTAAATGGCTATGCTTCACGGAACTCCAGAAAAAAGTTCTATTGTCCTGTTTGGGGACTTCGGGTGTGTCTGGGCTGTGTACACAAGCTTAAACTTGTATACTTTCCTCAAGAAGGGCACTGCTAATACCCACAGTGTTTGTGCTAGTCCGGACGTACGTGAGTTTCATAGTGTAAGCCCTCTGGGATACCACGCTGAATATGAATATCCCATTCAAACACAATATAATACCAAGACGGAAGTGTAGGACTAAGCATCATGTTATCATATCTCGTTATATGGCCATTTGCTTGCTTGCTTGTTTGTTGATTAACAGAACGCTCAGCGGTATTGCGGCGGTCTGTAAACGACGAGTCTAGACCATACAATCCAGTGATCAACATCATGAGCATTGATCTACGCAGTTAGGATACGATGACATGTGTCAATCAAGTCAGCGAGCGTCACCACCCGATCCCCTTTGTTGCCCCTTTCGACAATCATGGGTTACTGAAGATCAATTCTAACCTGGATCTTCACGGGTCAACTCGACGTTTAACCCATTTTGAACAGTCAACTGTAGATAAAGTGTCTTAAATACAAAGTCTTGAACAAAGAGTCTGTTTAATCACTTTATTTGTCTTCATGTTGTTTTGGCATGCTATGCTAGGCGCTATTATTTGTAAAGGGAACAGATTATCACAAACAATTACAAATATACGACATCTCCATCCTCTTTCCTCTTATGCGACGTTGATACTATTGTAATTTCTCCTTCAATGTGTAGTTCCGAGTGGCGAGTCGAGAACTACCCAACAACGTTCACAGCGTCTTTCTCTCCCTCTTCTCCCTCTTCTTCCCCTTCTTTCTTCTTCCTCTCCCACGATTCTTCTTAGGTTGGTTCGTGCGTCCAGGTTTGGATGGCCTTTTCTTTTTCTTCAATTCTGTAAACAGAGATATCATCATTTGAGTGGCTGGGCGGTGAAACTGGTTTTCATATATTTCATGACCCTCCTTCCACCTACTCCTCCCTATAATACATTACCAGTCTGTATTTAGTAAACAATAAACATAATCATGTCATCCGTCATCCTCTCTTCTACATATTGGGGGGATACGTTTTGGCGACCCCACCTTCAATGTCATTGATAATGATGAGGGTACTTATACCGCGCAATACTCCACAACACAAGGGCATGAATCAGTATGGTAGAAGATAGTCGTAAATATGAGCTTGGAAAGAGTTACTTTTTGTATTGGCTGAAAAGGTGTGTTTTGAGGTTACATTTGAAGAGCTGTACGCAGTTTAAGTGGAAGTGAGTTCCATAGTGCAGTTGCAACTGAAGCAAAAGAGCGGGCACCAAATGTCTTGAGGTTGAATGATGGGGGATCCAGTAGGTGTTGGTTAGTGGATCTATTTATAAACGAATTTATAAGGTGAGTTTTCGCTGTCATGGGTGATCCATGATTTTGGCTTGGAATTGCGGAGGTAGCTGTTTTCTGTGAGTCGTGGCGTATAACTTTTGAAATAATGATCCGATTATGACCATTTATAGCCCATCTTGTAGGAAAATTATCTCGCCTTCGATCCGTAGGCCTCAATGGGGCCTTAAAAATAGTTTACGTGGTGAAATCTAACTTATATTGAGGAGGGGGTGGTTCCGTCGTTACATCCCTTTCCATTTATATAGTTCTAGAATAGGGTCTATATACCTATATGTCTTTCTAACGCTGTTTCTAAGCGTGACACGCCCCTGTGATTATAGGCACTTTATCTGGGTTTTGGAGGCACGTGTTAGCAGAATGTTGCAAAAGTCCCATGATGACAGAATGAGTGAGCGAACAAGCAGAGCGGTCTTCACCCCTTAATCATATGTGAGTGAGTGAGTGAGGTTAGTTTTACGCCACACTCAGCAATATTCCAGCAATATGGCGGAGGTCTGTAAATAATCGAGTCTGGACCAGACAATCCAGGGATCAACAGTATGAACATCGACCTACGCAATTGGGATACGATGACGTGTGTCAACCCAGTCAGCGAGCCTGACCTCCCGATCCCGTTAGTCGCCTCTCAGGACAAGCATGGGTTACTGAAGATCAATTCTAACCCGGACCGTCACGGGTATAATGATAAGTAATACTAATCGGGACCAATTTCTGAATACTACACACGCATATATTCCAGGACAAACGTGACCCTAACCTGTCATCACATGGCAATCAAACTACATGATTCGCCGTTACAGGGATACAGAATCTACAATATTGTCCAACAATTTCCAACGTGTCGGACTTATATGATCAATACGTACAGAACACTTGGGCGTTGGTCTGCTATATAATCTCTTTGTACATTGCAGTTGTTGTGTGAATTGATATCAATATTCGATCTAAAGCAGCATGATAAATAGGGAGGGAGTCTTACCTGAATATGTGTTAAATGAACCTAGATCTATTAATATACACGGAATAGTAAACTTCGTTCAGCATTGCTTGATAAAACGCATTGTATCAGGAAATGAATAGGGATTTTGGCCATTTTTCCCCTCCAAAGTCAAGTTTCCTTAGGTCCTGGTAAGTTTTCTCACGGGCTATCACGGTATCCGTGATGGGCCGTTGGGATAAACGGGATGCTGAGTCATGGAAGCTCAAAGGCACACTACGGTTCGGCCCGCAGTCCTCTACGGATGTCATTACGTTTCCCCTGGCCTGTCGCGTTCTGATGGGTTCTGTCACGTTTCTCACGTTTTGATCAAGGTTTTGACACGTTCTGCGCGTTCTGTCAAGACTTTCTACGGATGAAACGTGGACGCCGGCCAGCTTTGGACCACATTTGTGCCCACGGTATAAAAATAAGGTCTCCCAAGCAATCGCAGCCATTGTATCCTGAGACACAAGAGGAGCTAGAACCTCAAAGATAAAGAAGATTTTTTGCTTGTATGTTTGCTGGGGGCATACATCCAGTCCTTGCGTCAGCAAATGGCGAGCATCAGCTGCAGAGAGGGAATGTTAGAGAACGCAACGTGCCGTATCTAGCCTGCCCTGTAAACCGTCACACGCCTGGTTGCATTGTGATAGAACGGAACGAATCGGATACCATACAATCAAACTTGCCATGAGACTCGGGACAAAACGGGCATCAAGGGTGAATAACCTTGACAAAATGCTAAACAAACGTGACCGAACGTGACAAATACACATGCCTCCCGTCCCACTGCGGACCCACTAGGGACCGTCTACAAGTTTTGTTACTACCTATTAACTGCTGTCACGTTTTGCTGCGTTCCCCCCGTTTCACTAAGGCCTACTAGGTTTCTCATTAGTACCGTGACTGTCGTGGCAAATCTTTGAACAATTTAAAAATCTGGCACGGCATCCACGGCAATCACGGACTGTCACGTTTGCTCATTCAATCTCCCAACATTGTCTCACGTCCATCCCGTTTTGTCCCCGTTTCGGCGAAACGGGGCTGTCGTGGCCGCCGGAAATATAGTGTAACCCTAGCATAAGCGTCGAGATATGTTGAACTGTTTTATGCTCTAACCACCACGGCCATATCATGGGTTTGCTGAAGTTCAAAGTACAGTCATAACTACGGTATCTACATTGAACTACGCTTAAATATGTCAAACTACGTTTAACTTAGGTCCAATACGGGTCTACTACTGGTCAACTACGTTCATGTCCGGAAGATGTGACCACCGATTCAGGGTGGATATACCGGACGGCGTTATATTCTTCTAAAGCACTGCGTTACTGATACTCACTGCTGCAAATATCTTCCTGCGAGAGGTCTTGTTCTGGCTCCGTCCCTGGAACAACAAATTAGACAGCAAATTGTTCGCCAGAACAACAACTTAATGTTCCCTATAGTAAAAAAATGATAGCAAATTGTCCTCAGGAAGAACACACTTTGTCGCAGAACATTCTCACATTTCTTCTTCTTTCATACTTTATTTCTTTCTTCTCCCTTTCGACACCAACCATCCCTGACTGTTTCTATCTTCCCCACCCCTCCCCCAAATCCTGAAACTTACAATAGTGAGAGAGTGAATGACTCTAGTTTTACGTCGCACTATTCCAGCTATATGGCGGAGGTATGTAAATAATCAAGTCTGGACCAGACAATCCAGTGATCAACAGCATGAACATAGATCTACGCAATTGGGATACGATGACAAGTGTCAACCAAATCAGCGAGCCTGACTACCCGATCCCGTTAGTCGCCTCTTACGACAAGCATGTGTTACCGAAGACCTAAATTATTTTTAGCATGGGTTACTGGAGAACTGTTTCTAACCCGGATCTCCACGGGTACTTACAATAGTAACACACGATGAAACCCTGAGCTGTTGCAGAGGCATTGTTTGTGAAGAACTTGATTGTTGTCACAGCGTGATCCTTATCTATTTTCCCCGTGATCACTGCTGACTTGCCCATGCCTGTGGCGTTGATGTTGACGTTCTCTCCGTTGTCGTTGTAGGTGTAGTCGGTGATATTGGCGATGTCGTCCGGCTCGTCAATATCCATGGTGGGTACGGTTACAAAAAGCTTGTTCTTCGTAGTGGAGGTTGATCTCAGAGTGAGAGTTATGATCAGATCGCCCCGATAGTGCCATGGATAGTCGCTGTGACTTACAAGCATACCTTTCTCGGATGTATGCTCTTTCGTTTGTCGTGTGCCGTTGTCATGGAGAATAAAAATAAGATCTGTAACAGACAAAATAGGTGCATGAGACATGTTTCTGGAAGGCTGAATTTCTGTAAAATTCGACCATGGCCGTTAAGAAAGGCATTGGTCAGAAACAGTGCCATGTTCATAGGCAAAAATGTACAATGATTCTTTATGCCTGAAAGAATATATAAAACGTGTAGAAAAAATACCAATGAATAATATATATCTTGAGATATAAACATAAAACCCTAAGCTATGTTTTCTTTTTGATACATGTGTCATATTTTATTGCTAAAGGAGAAATTCTTCTATTATATCCTCATATTGCTTCATTCGCAAACATGTAAAATCTCGATGGAACTTTTTCTGTATCATTCAAAAATTTAAAGATATATTACACGTGAAACCCCCAATAAGGAGCTCTTCGCCGAAGTCATGAAGGCACAGTTTGAACAAGGCCATGGACTCTGGGGCAATGAAGTGTCATTCGTGTCATTGAAATGGTACTAATGAAAGCGTGATTCCTAGTTTGCGCACTGTTCGCGTCCTGTTTACGCATAAGTTACGCACTTGGCACGCAATGCGTAGCCGAAAATGGCGCTCATTGGCGCGCATTGGCACGCTATTGCACGACTAGATCAAGTACTGTTGGCGCATTGTTTACGTCTAGTGTACGGGATGGTACGCACGACGCGCATAGTTCCAACATAGGCATGCGTTGCCACAACCACTTCGCGCATTCGTGAAGCAGTCGTGGTATTATTTAGTCCCGCTTTTTCCCGCTTGACACCAAGCTATATTAAAAGCAGGCATCACACCAAGCTTCATCCATTGCGGTGGACCTACAAGATGATGAACACTAGAGAACAAGCTCTTACTGCAGAATAGAAAAGGGCTCTATATCTCGTAGGTGCACAACTATTACTTCTTGAAGACCAACAAATTCAGCCAGAGGAGGCCAAAGAAGAAGACGTAACCCCAGCTAGAAAAAAAAGCAAGGACAGTGTGGGTGAGGAAATGGCTGACTAGAAGACATCACTTCGGACATTATGATCCACAAGGAAATCCAAGAGGCTATAGAAATTATCTGAATTTCCCCGGACTTGTTCAAAGACATAGTAGAGAAGTTAAGCCCTCATCTTGAGAAAAAGACCACATCCATGAGAGAACTTGCTGAAAATCGAGCTGGCAACCACTTTTCGCTTCCCAGCCACTGGGTGGGGTAGCCTAATGGTTAAAGCGTTGGCTCGTCAAAAGACCCGGGTTCGAAGCTGGCAAACCATTTCTGCTTCCCAGCCGTGATGTTGCTGGAATATTGCTAAAAGCGGCGTAAAACCAAACTCAGTCAGTCAGTCAGTCCCAGCCACTGGTAATTCCTATGCAAATCTACAGTACAGATTCAGAGTTGAAGCAACTATAATCGGCAAGTTCTTACCACAGGTTTGCCAAGCCATCATTGAGGTTTACAAGGACGAAGTACTCAGGTGCCCGAAACTGTACGGGAGTGGAAGGAGGTTGCTGAAGGTATTAGTTCTGTGGGCTGTGGACGGCAAGCACATGCACGTTGCTATGAGGAAGCCACCAAAAGCTGGATCATTCTACTACAATTAAAATTATTTAACAGACAGTGATACGGTGCCGTACTTACAACCCTTGGTGCAACTGAAATGAACAGACAGCGATACGGTGCCGTACTTAATACCCTTGGTGCAACCGTAATGAACAGACAGCGATACGGTGCCGTACTTACCATCCTTGATACACCTGTATTGAACAGACAGCGATATGGGGTGCCTGGGCTAGCAACATTTGATACGTGGTGCTTACTATGACTTTCTGTTGTATATATGCATACACGTACCTTCCTTGATACAACTGTATTGAATGAACAGTGACATCGGGAATTTCCCTATACAGTTATGGTTGGAGGTCTTGACAATTGGGGCACGTCGGTTGTAGGCGATGAAGCAGCTT
The DNA here is from genome assembly GCF_003918875.1 of Haliotis rubra. Lineage (NCBI taxonomy): Eukaryota > Metazoa > Mollusca > Gastropoda > Lepetellida > Haliotidae > Haliotis > Haliotis rubra. The sequence continues at coordinate 62,941 of NW_025767158.1, forward strand.
CTCTTCCAGTAGCAGGAGTTGGAGTCGGTGATGACCTTTGGCTGCAGGCCGGAACAACTGTTGTCGGTGGTGTTCGTGCAGCTGTCGACGCTGCTGGTGACGTTGATGAAATAGATAGAGTTTTTCTTTTTGCATCGTAATCTGCCAATGGACTCATTTTCAGTCACTTCCTCACATTTACCTGAAATAAACACAGGTATGTGACAAAACTCACTGGTACGTGTTATCTTCTAAATCTATAGATAATTACGAATATACATTGCTTTCTAGAAAGTGGTAAGATGTGACGAATGATATATTTGGGATTACAATACACAATTTCTAGTCCGTCTTTAGGTTGAGTGACTTTCAGGATTCGACCCCAAACTTTCACTGATTTAACCCAATTAGCCACTAAGGCTTTCACAAATGAATAAAAGGTCAACTTGTGTACCCCTCTGATAAGTAAAATTGGATAAAAGTTGTAATCCCAAATATAATATTAGTTCATTTCGCCACTTTCTGGAATGCATTGTGTAGTTACATATTTCCCCTATAAGAGCCGTTCCAATTTATAACTGCTAGATGAATTTTCCATGTTTATTAATGTGCACGTAAACTGTCTTTAAGCATCTTATGTTACATGCAACTGTTTAGTACACAATCCCTAGTATACAGTACACAACCCTGTGCACTTAAAAGAAGTAAATGACCAGATGTTGGCCACATGAATATGTGCAAACACCTAGTTGCGGGTACAGAAACGCGCTGTAAACATGGACAAAGTACTGTGACTATGTGACTATGTGTCCCAGTCCACCCAGCAGCGAATGGGTACCTCGAAAGGATGGGAAAGCCACATTAACTTGGTGCGCCTAGTTGCTGCTCGAGTTGTATGTTCCCCATGGAGCTGAGATTGAAAAAATACGATGTGCCTTTGAGATTGGCATTAATGATCGAGGGAAAAACAATTCCCTTTGAACATGCATGTACATGGGATGGACTATAGCGCTATGTAAATAGCCATACAATAAAACAGTAATAATGACTGTTTGCTTCAGAATGCCACCCATTAATCAACTCAAAGAGAAATGGGAGTAGAGTGGCGCTTGAAGATATCATTATGTGTACAGTGACAGGCTATATGGCGGCGATCTGTAAATAATCAAGTCTGGACCAGACAATCCAGTGATCAACAGCATGAGCATCGATCTACGCAATTTGAATGAGGTGTCAACTAATTCAGCAAGCATGACCACCCGATCCCGTTAGTCGCCTCTTACGACAAGCATGGGTTACTGAAGACCAATTCTAACCCGGATCTTCACGTGCCAAAATGATACGTAAGCGCGGAATTGTGTTGGCCCTAAGGTTTTCCATATTTCCGTTGCATGTCCTGTATTTGAGATTAGTAAGTGTTAGAGATCTGATATGCCGAGACTGTGACTACTTACGCTTGTCAGGTTTTATCTTCTTGGGTCTACTTTTACCTTGCCTCTCAGGTCTTACCCTCTTTCCTTTACTTTTACCTTCAACGTTACATTCCAAAGAAAGGCACAGAAGCAGAATGAGAACAATTCCGAAGAATGCGGGAGTAAATTTTGGAACACACATCCTCCTTATGTCTCTGGCGTTACATTGCGGTAATGTGCCAGCACTGCTTAGCGATGCTAGATCCTGTTTCTTCTAGGATCTAACACCGCGGTTTGCGTAAGCTTGATAAGAAGAGCACTGTTGGCATTCCCAGGCAGAGGTTCCACGGTTCCTGCTGTTTATCCTAAATACCGGAGGTTGCAATTAAAGCTGCACTTGCTGCTTGTCTATGTTGTGCACATTTAAATGTCAAACTGTCCCGTAAATATAAACTTGAGATCATATGTTAGAAAAGAGTCTCTCGTAATGAGCCATTTCAGTTTACTGGGGTATTTTTAACTGGGATGTAGGACATATCCGATTAATGAGTGTCAGTATATATGTTAGAGATGAATGGGCATAAATTTACCTTTACAGTAATAATATTCAGAACCTTGATAAAATGAAATAATTACATATTTTGATGTAAGCTTGGGCATAAATGTTTCTTAGATGGGGTCTTAGAGACCTAAATCTGAAAGTTTCAAACGATTTATATCTGGACGATCTCACTGTTTCTGAAGAGGGGTGATTTCAGGTTTCCTGTCGTTAACGTTCACTTCCTGTCGAGCAACATACCACCAGCTGATTACAGCAGGCTCGGCAAAGGGCAGAAACACTGACGTTTCTATGGAAACTATTTGAGTAACGGTACAACATGAGATGCGTCAATTTCGTGAACACCTGTTGGAAGTGTATGAATTGGTTCACTGAAAATCCGGGAATGTTCACATGAACATGTTTATGGTTAAATGTCTAAAGCCATGTCAGATTGAGTTAATATACAACATGAACACCGCCATGTTGCGTTATACGATTCCACCCATATTGTGTATTATATATTACCGTTGAATGCATCATGTGTTGTACTCAGTTTAGTGTTGAATGGAAAGGAACGGATGGTCGTCAAGTATACTTGATATATGAAACATAAATGTTAATACCAAATGTAAAAAACAAATATAAGATAGGTTAATATAAGAGTGAGTGAGTGAGTCTGATTTTACGCCGCTTTTAGCAATATTCCAGCAATATCACCGCGGGGGACAGCAGAAATGGGCCTCACATATTGTACCCATGTAGGGAATCGGCGTAGAGAGCGAACGGCTTAACCACTAGGCTACCCTACCTCCCCGGTTGATATGAGAGTAAACTTTACACTAATAGAAACGCCACAGTTTGCACATGCAGCACCCAGTAGTGCCGCACAACGGTGTAGGTTGTCATTCCCGATTTCAACACTTCCTAGGAGGGTCTATGTAGGCCAGTATTGCTCTCAGTCCTACTGATTGCGTCCGTCATATACTTGTGGTTTGGTGAGCGGTGGGGTAGCCTAGTGGTTAAAGCGTTCGCTCGTCACGCCGAAGAACTGGATTATATTCCCCACATGGGTACAATGTGTGAAGCCCATTTCTGGTGTCCCCCGCCGTGATGTTGCTGGAATATTGCTAAAAGCGGCGTAAACTAAACTCACTCACTCACTCACTTGTGGGATGGTTTGTTTCATCCGTTGTTTGTGTACAAACTTCGGTTGCGGCGTTTGCAAAGCACCTAGAGTCTAGGCGCTATTGACAAGCTGGAAACTGTCAGAAAACCGCGTACCGAGGTCACGGCATTCGATGTTTCAGTCTGCGATTTGCAGACAAGCCAAACATGGTGATGATCGACCCGCTCAGGGCGTCCAAGGACAAGAGTACAGGACTGAACCGAAACCAAGCTTTGAGAATTCGAGTGGATCAAACTGCTTCAGACTTAGATCATGATAGTGAAGGATGATTAGAATCGTCCACAAGCAGCTCATCTTCATAATCAACAGACAAATTTTGCAACGTAATAGTTATAGTAATAGTAATAGTCCGCTTATATGGCGCGCATATCCAGGCGCATTGCCTGCTCACGGCGCTACGTACATTACTATCCCCGGTCATAGGACACTTTCGTACTTTCGGATACTCTTTCAACTCCCTTGGGAACATCCCTTGTTAGGCACAATGAATTAAATACTCACATTGCCCGCACATCCTCCCGGGTACCCATTTTACAGGTACAAGGATATGGACGGTATTGTCGCGACAACACGACAATGCGATATATTCATTATGTCGCATTGTCGCGTTGCCGTGTATTTTAAGGGGGTCACTTACTCACTCACTCACTCACTTCTTAAAGTGAACTCCTTTCAAGGCTGATGGTTCGTATCCTAACGTGGCATGGCAATATTTATGGAATATGTACATGTCTGAAATAATTACTCAACAGCATTAACCATTGCGGACAATAATACCACAAATAGTAGTAAAGTATATTCCTCGGCCATTAGTATTCCTTCTACAGAAGTGAATTTTTCTGTATTTGTTGCCAAAAAAGTCAGTTATGAGGAAGTCCTAGTACGATCACAAGAGAGAGAAGTTTTTATTTTTGTTCAAACCAGGAAAATATTCAGGCAAACTAAATTTTCCGGTTGAACATGAAGATACCTGCCACCGTAAACCTTCCGTGTTAACCTCGTACAGAAATTGATTGTACTTTCGGTGTGACTTTTGTTGTGCAGTTTTCCTGACGAATATAGCCAGGTCGTGTAAACCATGCTTGTATTACATCAAAGTGATACATTCGTTTCAACAAAACGTAACAGTTTGGATGATTGAAACTGTTCCACTATTAGGCTCATTAGCTGAGAAAAAGTTTCCTCTTTGGATTGTCTGTTATTACCCAGTGTATCTTTTGCATGACACAAGGCCCACTTTGAATTTAGAAACTGCATCCCGTCGTGCCTCTGGTCGGATATGTAACACTGGCACGAGGATCAGATTCAGATCTTGGATACAAAAATTAGATGCTCTCCTTGAATATGAGATCAGATCCAGATCTTTGATACATAAATTACACGTTGCCCTTGAATATGAGATCAGATCCAGATCTTGGATACATAAATTACATGCTGTCCTTGAATATGAGATCAGATCCAGATCTTGGATACATAGATTACAGGCTGTCCTTGAATATGAGATCAGATCCAGATCTTGGATACAAAAATTAGATGCTGCCCTTGAATATGAGATCAGATCCAGATCTCGGATACATAAATTACATGCTGTCCTTGAATATGAGATCAGATCAGATCTTGGATACAAAAATTAGATGCTGTCCTTGAATATGAGATGAGATCCAAATCTTGGATACATGAATTAGAAGCTTTCCTTGAATATGAGATCAGATCCAGATCTTGTATACATAAATTACATGCTGTCCTTGAATATGAGATCAGATCCAGATCTTGGATACATAAATTACATGCTGTCCTTGAATATGAGATGAGATCCAGATCTTGGATACATGAATTAGAAGCTGTCCTTGAATATGAGATGAGATCCAGATCTTGGATACATAAATTACATGCTGTCCTTGAATAAGAGATCAGATCCAGATCTTGGATACATAAATTACATGCTGTCCTTGAAGGGTTTACACCCGTTCCTTGTAGTTACGGTAGTTATATCCCTTGATTTGAAGCAGGGATTTGATACGGACACAGTTATCGTGTCTGGAAAATGGAATTAGGTCCGCTTATCTGCAACATGTATTAGGCCTGGTAAACTTGGGCTAATACAAAACTGATGAGCTGCACGCGGTGGAATTAGGGAGGATATCCTCCTTTCAAACCTAATGTATGTTTGCTGTTTCTGTACGGACGCTGTCTGTTAGAATGTTGCGGATGAGATGAACATGGAACTACAGCAATTCAAATATGTTTGCTTTACCTTCAGTGTCATTTTAATGATATGACTTAACAATCGTTGGCTGTTGAAACTTTTATTGCAAGAATAACAATTTTAAGACAACAACGACAAAAGTGTTTCACACTGAACAAAACAAGGCAGTGTATATTCATGGTAGAACGTCAGCACTAGATGTAATGGGTGATAGTGTGTGATAACAAGAATGTAGCATATCTACTGTCTAATCCGGCACCCTGTCTAAGCCGGCATTTTATGTCGGTTTAGACAGGTTTCACTGTATTTGTAAACTTGAAGCAGGAAATAACACGAGTATTGAATTGATGGGCAGTATGACAAGGATGCGCTTGTTCTCGGTGACATAGGTCGAGCTTTCAAAAGTGAACACGTCTACATGAGGCAAAGGAAGATTACACAAGTGTTACACTCGTATGACAAAGTACAACTGTGATCTCACCAAATGATGGAATGGTCTTGTATCTGACACATGGCAATATTCCAGCCCTCTAATAATTAGGGACCGGCACAGGCTTCTGTCATTTGCTTGTGTGTGAAACGACCATTGCCTGCAAGCACTATCGTTGCGATGCAGCACCACACGGTGGAAAACACAGAAACGGGTAACGTCATACAACAAATGGAAACCCACCATCCTCTTTATAAACCGACCTCTCTAAAACGGAATGTATTGACGTACTTAAGAGAACCGATATACACACAACGATAACTGGGCAACTCAAATACACACACCGATAACTAGGGAACTGTATCGCTGGTAATGCTTCCTGGTGTTCAGGAAACGGCTCGACAAGAAATGAAAAGCAGACACATATAGCACCGGAAGTACAGAACGAAGTACACGGTGAAGACGCCATTACTTTGACGACGTGGGCGCCACTGCCTCTTTAGCTCTACCAAGTGACAACTTCAAAACCATTCAATGGTAACTTTGAGCAGAGTTATGAGAATCTTCTCTTGTCTGCAATGGCAGGGTGTTAGCGTCATCCAACTTTAGAAAAACATGTCTAATTTTGGATGTCATGATAACGATACTGTTCGGTCAAGGACGCCGTCTTCGGTGACTATCACGCGGACGTCGAAGTCGAAGTGATCTGTTTGATAATGATTGTTTCCTTTTCCGTGACAGACTTCCTCTCACATGTTTCGAGCTTCTGTTCCTGACACATCCAGTTCGCGAGGCAACTATCTTCCCACTTACTTCGTACAAAATGGTTCCTGAAAATATGAAATGATAATGAAATACCTAGTGATGAATATGAAAACCCAACACATCTGTCGTGTATATAGTGAAGAATCCAAATTATGTTTACAAAATTTGAAGAAAAATACATAAAATATTTGAATAATGTGTGAATAACTTAGTGAAGGGTAGTATGGGTCATACTTATGTCTTTGTTCTTGCATCTTGGTTTGATCTCAACATTAGGCACCTCGTTGGTCATAGCGTCCTCCTCGTTTACGTCAATGTGTGGCTGGACAATGCCTGCAGCAAATAGACTTGAAAGTATTCGTCATTGCAGTTGTTTGTTGGTTTGTTTGTTTAACGTCGCACTATATTCCAGTTATAAAGCGGCGGTCTGTTCATAATCGAGCCTGGACCAGACAATCCAGTGATTAAGGCCATACTTTGCAATGACCCACATTTGCAATTGATTCAGGACCAGACAAACCAGTGATTAAAATTATGATCAACGATACACTTCGTCTTGTTACGAGACCTATAATCAACCACGCCACGTAGCTTGACCATCATTAAGTGCCAAATGGACATAATCGATGGACCAATTAACCAACTGACCAGAAATAATCAATTCTAACCTAATTTCCCTAGTGAGTGAGTTTGGTTTTACGCCGCTTTTAGCAATATTCCAGCAAAATCACGACGGGGACACCAGAAATCAGCTTCACCCTGTGGGGAATCGAACTCGGGTCTTCGGCGTGACGAGCTGTAACCACTAGGCTACCCCACCGCCAGTGTACGAAATAGTTTCCAGATTTTGCTAGCAAGTCGGATTAGCCTTGCCTGAAAGCTACTAGCCCACAAAATAATTCACTAGCCCGAAATGTGAATGTAGAAACTGAGCAAAATATAACAAAAAGGTAAAATATCATCATTTATCCGGCTATAACCTTGCATGATTTAAAAATGTATTAAAACGTATTTATATATATTTATATAAACGAACCCATGAAAATTCACTAGACAGTCGGACCAGTGATTGTGGAGATTTACTGGCCCTACTGGACTTTTACTAGCCACGGGCTAGCGGACCAGTGGCTATTTCGCACACTGCTCACCGCCCCTAGAATCCCCAAAGAAATCAAGATTTGAATAGAGATCTATTTGTTTTGTCTGCATATTGCTTTAGCTACTTACCCTTAAATCGCAAAATGAATCCCTTTCCACCTTTTGACCGCCTGGACACTCTGAACTGGACTACAACAATTCCTGACGAAATGTGGAGATTGACTCTTCGTCCCCCGACGTATTTTTTGGAATATTTCGTCTTTGGCCGAGAAAGAAATATTTTGAGGTTATCTCCCCTTGTTGACGGGTCAAGGTCCATTTCGTCTGTGTAAAGATGAAGGCCATATTTCGGGTTGATGCGGATTTTCTTCCGGCATACTATTGGCCGTGCTGTGTAGTGCCAGGGGAAGTTGGAGTGACTCTTGATCAGACCTTCTGTTGTGGTGATGACCGACGTTTTGTCACACATGTCGAATACCTTAGCTGTAAAGAGGCAAATTATGTGACCTGTACAGAACACAGTTTTCAACTTTTTATTAATTTTGGGTTATAATCTTATTTTGTTTTATTGATAGCTCAGTCCACTCTAATACTCACAACACGTGAAGATCCGGATTAGAATTGATCTTCGGCACCCATGCTTGTCTGAAGAGGCGACTAACGGGATCGAGTGGTCAGGTGGTCAGGTGGTCAGGTCGGATTTGGTTGACACATGTCATCGTATCCCAATTGCGCAGATCGATGCTCATGCTGTTGATCCCAGGATTGTCTGGTCCAGACTCGATTATTAACAGACCGCTGCCATATAGCTGGAATATTGCTGAGTGCGGCATAAAACTTAACTCACTCACTCACTCATTCACTTATACTCACATTTTATATCATATTATTTGTAAATGTGTTTAAGAGTGTTTAATCAGTTTAACCCTGGCTGATCATATTTCTGATGTATCGTGTCACAGATAAAGCTGTGATACAAGCCGAGTCTTAACGAAACCCTAGAGCCTTATGGTGAAGATGATAAAGATGTATCCTGGATTCGAAACCCATGGGTATCTTATCCTGGCATGATCAAGCTCCGCAACTATGCACAGCGACAGGGAAATATTTGAAGGCAAATGTCTGATTGTCCCCACAAACAGCCTTATTGGAACTCAGAGATAACTATTGTGATTGAACTGCCAAATGTTTCTGTGGTATTCCTCTCCGTGTATCGTCTTTCTTCACACACCCTTCATTAGGGGGGCGGTTGGGTAGCCCAGTGGTTAAAGCGTTCGCTCGTCAAGCTGAAGGCCTGGGTTCCATTCCCCACATGGGTACAATGTGTGAAGCTCATCTCTGGTGTCCCCCGCCGTGATATTGCTAAAAGTAACGTAAAACTAAACTCACTCACTCACTCACTGTAATCCAGCATTTTACCCGATTGTGTTCGAGGTTTATCAACTCTGTAACCCATGTGTTTCACCATAGCGGTAATTGTCTGAGAAATGCATCACATCGTGTTGTCCTCCCACATTGGGCAAGCACGACTCAGTGTTCTGTAATGCTGCTCATTGGCTAAATCCCACTAACTCTCTATATGAGGGTGGCCTTTCAATAGAAAGGATTCCAACAGTACAGTGCTTGATATTATGGAGAACGCCTTCGGGTTTTGATCCATATAACCATTCGATCCAGAAAGGCTTTCCTCCCGGTCCTTTAAGTCAACTCATGATGTAAGGGACCCATTCTAGCCCAGAACCCCAACGGAATAAAAACCACAGATCTCTAAGTACACAAGCATACCTTTGTCAAGACACTGATAACCCTTTGAAGACAAGTAGTCAGGCATCAGCGCAAGGCACCGCAGCTCATATGTTCTTGTCAAGGGCATGCTGGATCGTCTGCCAATCTCACACTGCTCCTTCCAATAGCATCTGTTGGTCTCTGTGATTAACCCCGTGTACTGCCCATGGCAATCCCTGGAAGTCGACATGACGCGTCCTTTGAAGGTGTTGACCCCGGCCATGACGACGGGCTTGTAGAGGACGTGGAAGGGGGGACATTGGAAGGTCATCGGGGAGTTGGACCTGATTATCCGTTCATCCACTGAAGCAACATCTGTAACCAGAGGTCATCTCCGTCATTATCTCCTTCTCAAACGTTTAGAACATTTACCTGATTATACCCTGAATTCTGTAAATAATCAAGCATATGACACTGTGTTATTGCCATTAAATTAACATTACATTTCGAAAAGGTGTGTAATATAATGTCAGTTGACTTCTGTTACTTATCCTCGTATCGCTTCTAAATACAATGTGAACGCTTCATTGAGTGACTGTATCTATGTTTTGTATATTGCAGATGAAAAACGATTGTTTTAGACTATACTGGAGAAAAATGTTTGGCAGTAGATTTAAGGACAAAATTATGGTTGCCTTTACATGATTCGTGTTCTTAAAATCAGATGTATGAGAAGGTAATTTAAGCAGTGATGACTCAGTTGATTGACAGGATACTAAACGATCATCACGATGTACAATTAAGTTGGAAGCATTGACTTACATTTTAATCTGGGTTTTCGTAGTCCTTTGGTTATGACTTCATTTGACAGAATAAACCGTCTTGAACTTGGCAAATGTAAAGTCCCTTTATATCTGCAAGAGTGACAATAATGTTTGATCCATTAGCTCGGACGGTACCATTCCAAGCTGAGCTGTTCGGATTAACAAACTTCCGGATTACCATACAACTGGAATATCAACGTCTATGTATGTAGACGGTATGTAGGTATTGTCTACGCGATGGATTGGAGTCTTCTACATCACAGGAAGACACATCAGAAATGCATTTGCCTTAACATAGTAAACCCTTACAGAGACTTGAACCTGTACTTATGATGAAACGAGGTGAGGTGAGGTGAAATTGGGTTTAACGTCGTACTTGAATATTTCGCTCATATGACGACGCGCACGCGTGTGTATGTCTGGCTGCTTTTACTAGCCCATACTTAAGCTCGTTTTATAGTGCCAGCTCACTGAGATACCATGCCGCAGTTGAGCATGAATACCCCACTCAGACACATTAACTGACTCTCGGGTTACAATGTATGAAGCCCATGTCTGGTGTCCTCCTCTGTGATGTTGCTGGAATATTGCTAAAAGCGGCGTAAAGCCACACTCACGCACGCACTCAGCATCACTCACTCACTCACTCACTGACTCACTCGAGCCTGACCACCGGATCAAATAACTCGCCTTTTACGACAGGCATATTTGGCTGGAGACCTACGCTATATGAACAATCAACGTTTTAACTCACATTCAAATCTGATGATGAAGCCAACCTCTTCAGTCAGCCCTTTGGTTGACGCTTCCAGCGTTATATCCAGATCTCCCTCAACATCAAGCTGTTTGTTCATGAGACTGTGCGAGTTTATCAGTTCCAGTTTCTTGGTGCCTCTGTAGTGACGGACGGTCAATCGGTCCTCCACGTCCAACTGGAGATGGACCACTGACAGGTGTAGCCGGTGTCCATCCTTTGCTTTCAAAATTTGGGTGCAGGTGGTGTTGCTCATTCGAGGAAACCTACGCGGGAACAGGTCATGGCTCCTGATGACGCCTTCGTTGACTTGGGAGAGATGGCCACTTTTGTCGCAAATACTGAACACGTTAGCTGGAAACAGACAAGAAGATGGACAGATTAGCATTCACTATAATGTCACTCTGCATTTATTTAAAAATGTATATTTGATTTATTTTTTTATTATGGAAATAACATCAAGATGGAGTATTGGGAAATCAATATACTGAACCAGCTGAAGCACAAAAGAGAAAGTCAGTTCCCCTGCGTGGGCGACCGAGTCGTCTAAGGCATCCCATTTCCCTATACATTGGTGCACCCCTTAGGCGTGAGAGAAACCTGTGATCGTTGGTTCGATTCCTGGATGGATCCTGAGTCAGAGCCTGTCAGCAACATAGCCGGGAAAATGCAAGGTGTATGTCTATGACCATCATCACTTCTAGATGGTCTTTCAGTGCCTCCCTGAACAGCACGGTGTGTTGACGTGACGCTACAGCCTTGATCGAAATAGCCACTGGCCCGCTAGCCCGTGGCTAGTAAAAATCCGGTCGGGCCATTAAATCTCCACAGTCACTGGCAGGACTAGCCAGTGAATTTTCAGGGGGGCATTTTGTAAATATATTACTCTCTCCGATTTGTTAAGCTATAACACTTTTAAATCATGCAAGATTATGGCCAGATAAAACTGTTCATCATATTAACAGCCTGATGGTGAAACCCGTGTTTTCATTCAAATTTCTGACTAGTGAATTATTTTGTGGGGTAGTAACTTTCAGGCATAGCTATCCCGACTGGCTCGCAAAATATGGAAACTATTTCGCACACTGCACCACAGACAACTACAATATCTGCGTCAGCTGATACACTAACCAAATCTCAGCTACTCGGGTAGCATCACAACTGTAAAAGCTACTTTTAAAATTTGAACCTTTTGTTAATGTAATTCTATTAACTGAAGCAAAGCCATTATAGTTTAAAAAAATTAAAATTAGTTTGTGTCTTGTTTACAACATCCAAGTTGATGACGGACAGACACATATCAGGTACATACCTTTCAGAATACATTTAGGAGTATCATACGCGACATAGGTAGGTGTCTGGCCGTTGCATCTACCCTGGATTGAAGGCAGCGGTTGACTCGTCTTCCATTGGACGGAACAACGTCTTCTCCAGAAACACTTGCTCCGCATCATCCGGAGATCCGAACTCAGTCCAGCACAGTCATGGGTGCCAGGGACGCAGGGGTGGGCGTCATTCTTACCCAACGATACTACTGGATCGTAGATGACGTGATGTTTGCGGCACTGGAAGCTTAAACTGTCCTCCTTCTTCAGGGTACATCTGGAAATGATCCCAAATACCCCTGCAACAAAATAATATTTACTTTACTCTGAATTCATATGAATTAATATTAGTGACTTCATGACAAAACTGGGGCGATAGGGTAGCCTAATGGTTCAAGTCGTCACCTGGGTTTGGTTCCCCACGTGTGAAGCCAATTTCTGGTGTCCCCCGCCGTGATGTTGCTGGAATATTGCTAAAAGCTAAAAGCGGCGTAAAACTGAAGTCACTCATTCACAAAAATCGGTGAAAATGTGTCAGTGTAGTTCGAAACATTGGTTGTCACGAAGCACTACTCTCTATGTAATGTGGGCGGATTGTGGCTCGTGGATAAGATGTTTACGTAGTGGATGATGTTCAGTCATCAAGCCAAAGTTCCTATGTCGATTCCCCACGTTGGAAGCAGATATCCTAATACTGCTGAATACAAACTGGTCCACTCACCGTGCTTTCCATAAACGAGCGCGCTATAGCTAGTTCTACTTGCGTTTGTCGTAAGAGGCGACTAACGGGATCGGGTGGTCAGACTCTCTGACTTGGTTGACACATCGTGTCATCGTATCCCAATTGCGTAGATCGATGCTCATGCTGTCGATCACTGGATTGTCTGGTCCAGACTCGATTATTTACAGACCTCGTCATGAAGCTGGAATATTGCTGAATGCGGCATACAATTAAACTCACTCACCCTCTTGCGTTTGAACACTTAAGCTGTCTTATTTCATTTATTTTGAATAAAGCTCAGTTTCTGTATTCTTCAGCAACCTGTTCGACTTAATGATGCCCTAAAAACACTATTTTGTGATAACACGGCGGGTTAAGATAGAAATGTACTTATCAATGCATGTCATCGTTGTGTTTCCCAGGTAGAACTTCAGAGAATGTTGAATCTGAATGGCTTTAAAGGAATAGAAGTACACAACGGCGTGGGTGTATGGAAGCTGTAATTTGGCTGGTTGATAGTATATCATTCCGTTCTGACAGAACCAGCTGGGGACCTGTTTGGAATGATCTCGGCGATTCGTAGACGAGTACGCTAGGCCGGATTGTTAGGCTTTGTGTAGACTAACAACTAGTCTCTGAAATGAACATATTTTACTGAAAAAAGTTCATAGTATAAAAAAATAATAATAATGAAAAGGAGCCCTGAGACTTTCTTCATTTTCAGAAGCTGAGTAAATCTAGACTTGCCACATTTTCTAGACTTGCGTGACCTTTCTTGGATATATTTGCTTCAGGGTCTGTACGACGGACTAGGCTTTGTGATATAAGGGCCATTTCATCCGGGCGGATAGCTGTACTGTTGTTGAAGCATCGCTGTCTGAGGTGTAAACGATTTGGTTAGCTTTGGTTTGGTTGTTGTTTTACGCCGCACTCAGCAATATGCCAGCTATATCGGGGTCTCTAAATAATCGAGTCTGGGACCAGACAATCCAGTGATCAACAGCATGTGAACCGCGCATAGCGATCCTGATCACCCGATCCCGTTAGTTGCCTCTTACGACGAACATGGGTTGCTGAAGACCAATTCTAACCCGGATCTTCACGGGTGTATCATAACTGACATATTTTATAGCTTTACACGATTTTCACTGTTATCGCTAATCATCCCTCCTTGTTTCGTGTCTCGCGTCAGTCTCAATCAAGTCGCGATAAAAATGAAAATAAAGGATTTTTTTGGTCGTAGACAGGTCGCACACTATATTCGGTGTAAGCGGAAAGTCAACATTGGTCGCCCACAACTTATACCACCGTTGCGATCGATAATCGCAGTGAGATCTCGTGTGGTCTCAGACAAGTCGCGGTTCAGTGTAACCCGGGGCGGTGGGGTAGCCTAGTGGTTAAAGCGTTGGTTCGTGACGCCGAAGACCCGGGTTCGAATTCCCACATGGGTACAATGTGTGAAGCCCATTTCTGGTGTCCCCCACCGTGATGTTGCTGGAATTTTGCTAAAAGCGGCGTAAAACCAAACTCAATCAGTCAGTCGGTGTAACCCACCCATAAAGCATCACTCTTTGTTTCGTGTCTTGTTGACTGAGGTTTAAATGTTGACAGAATAAGGACGTGACACACACACCGTGTCTAACCTGAAGCCGCTTCGTCATCCAAATGAACCGTTGGGTTATGGGATTCTAGTACTCGCGATTTGCCCGTGAGATTTAAGGCTTAAACTGACGTCACGGGGATCATGGCGGAGATACATTGTATTAGTGATGTCATTTGATTGTGACGTCATGTCAGCTGATGCCTCACAACGGTCTGCTGAGCACTGTGGTGCAGTTCATTGTGTCAGTATCTCGCACTTCAGCGTCATTGCCTGATGAAGTAAGTTTTGAAGGATTATTTCTTCCTGTGTCAGGGTAGCGCACACATTCACAGATCACACGCGTTAAAGCAATGAGGATAATTCAGCAAAATGTCCTTGTCAGTGGAAATCATTTTATACCGGGATGTCAAACAGTTATCATTTCCTCAGGAAAACTATAGCCCCCTATACGGTTAACGCCGCAGTTTAGCATGAACCGGCCTTAAAAAACAAGTACAACAATGAACGATGAATTTCATAAAGCAAAGACACTTTTACGCATTTAATGAAATATTAATATAACAATCAGAAAAACACAGGCAACGTATACTACTGAATATATTATGAGTGTATATATATATATATACATATATATATATATATACATATATATACATACATACATATTATTACAAAGAATAGGTACATGAGTTCATCTTGCGTCACCTTGTGGGTTTAGTTCGACACTATTATTAAAATCCAAGCAAAAAGTAACATATAAATAGATCCTTGTCATCTGCGATCTTTTTATAGCGTTGATTGGAAAGGTAGATTAAAACATTACTGCAAACTACCGTTAGGGAGCACATGGACCAATATTCGTGATACGATGACATTCATTAGAAATAGAGAACTAACCTGACCACCGATCAAATTACAAGCATGGGATACGGTATAAATGTTGGGGATTTCCAGTCACACATGCTGGATGACGTGGTTGGTGTCATCGTACCCTGGCGTCGTTGAACAATGCGCATTGTATCAATCACTGGATTATCTAGCAAGGGTTAGAGCACTGACAGGCATCGTGAATGTGGGATTAAAACAGCAAACATATCTGCAATATTTACAGCAAACTATCGCTGTATAGAACAATGTCGAGAGCGGATAAGAGACCGGCTATCTGTTGAATGGTAGAATAAGTGAGATGGGAACTTACCAACATGTGAGGAAAGCGCGATAGGCAGGAGTATCGGTAATACCTTCATCCTTGGATTACAGGGGAAACACCGCTGTCAGATTGTAATGTCATAGTTTATACAAGTACAGTTCAGTTTCCGCGTAGGACGTCAACCAATGACGAACACCTATCCTCAAACGTGTTATCGCATGGCGCACGATGATATAAGTGCATGCACGCACTCACTCACTCACTCGCTCGCTCACTCACGCACGCACGCACGCACGCACGCACTCACTCACTCACTCACTCACTCACTCACGCACGCACCCACTCACTCACGCACGTACTCACACACGCACGCACTCACTCAAAGCCACGCGCTCACGCACGCAGGCACTCTCTTACGCACGCACGCATGCACGCGCATACTCACTCACTCGCTGTTTGCATTGCATGTGCTATGGGATGCTGACAAGTCACAACCTGAGCACACGTGTGCATCAAAACATGGATAACAAGTTGAGTTTTAAAAGTAAATGATGTGAAATCACAACAACTGAAGAATATCACCAGTGAAAACATAACAGGTTCCTCACAGGCTGCTTTTTCTCCTTTGGTGAAGGACCTTGGCGTATGGCTGAAGTCTGATCCCTCCATGGATGTACAGGTTGACAGACTTGTAAACCTACTACTTCCATATTGGGGACACTGGGAACTATAACTGTGAATATTCTAGTCAGATGTCTAATTTCATCAGACTAGATTATTGCAGTGGATTCTTGTAGGTCTTAACAGGATTCAGCTTAAAAGACAGCAGAAAATACAGAATACAGTCAAAATCATGTCACATTACTCCAGTCCTCAAATCACTTCATTGGCTCCCCATTAAATCATGTATGAAGTGTAAAGTTCTCTGCGCGGTCTACAAATGCCTCCACAACCAAGCCCCATCCTACCTCACTGACTTGATCGCTGTATACACACCAGTCAGAACTCTTCGAACTCAGAACCTGCTCCTACTTACTGTACCTACTTTCCGACTTTCCTCATTTGTTAAACGATCATCCTGTCATGCAGCATGCAGCCCCAAGACTATGGAATTCACTGCCAGTTCACATCAAAGACCCTGGTTTTCTGACAGCTTTCAAGTCACAACTGAAGTCTTATCTTTTCTTATCTTAACTATGTGGATTATAGCGCATAACAAATGTCCAATATGTTCTAAAGATTAAGATGAAAATGCAGCAGAGACGGTTCGGGTGATGTACAATAAACAATGAACGATGAACGATGAATTTCATAAAGCAAAGACACTTTCACGCATTTAATGAAATATTAATATAACAATCAGAAAAACACAGGCAACGTATACTACTGATTATATTATGAGTAGATAGATATATATATATACATGTATATCTACACAAAATCCAGTTCACAAACATCAAATCAGTCCACGACATCTACGATAAGGATCCGTCCTCATTCACAAAACATCATCTCCAAAAATCAAAATCAGACAACAATGAGAAAACAAATTGAAAAATCATCCAGACCTAGAGCTGAAACAATTAAAAAGAATCAAAGTGGTAGAACCCCCGAAAGGCAAATAATCCGGTCCAACTATTTACAAGTTTGGATCACTTCGAGACATGGATGTGTCCGACCTTCACAACCATGATAGGACACATAGCTTGTCACCTTCGAGGAAAGTAAGGGGTCGATCTCCTGTTAATCCCTCCGAAGAGATAGTTTTCTTTTTCAATTCTTAATACAGTGGAACTGTTCCAGGACGAATTTTGAATGATTTACATCTTTTTAGTCCAAGATTTTAAACCCGTCAGTATTCTGCTTACAAGAGACATATACATATCTAAAGCAGACTGATCATTTTGACTTACGTCAGTATAATGGTATTATCATTGTTTTCTCCCATGGGCGATAGAGCCACTGGAGGATCTTCAATCATTGTTCGAATGATGTAATCGGTTGTACTTAAACAAGTCTCCAGGCCGTTTAAGACTTACTTTGCATGTTGCAGTTACTCTTGTTTCCTTCTGTACATTTGCCTTCATCATCTGTTCAGCAGTGGATCTTCAGGCTCTGTATGATGAACTCCCTAAACCTTGTATAATCATGGGTGATTTAAATGGGCACAATCCACTCTGGGCAGCACTAATACAAACACAAAGGTAAATTACTGGAGGATTTCATCTCAAATAATGATTTATGCATTTTACAATGACGGTTCAACTACCTATTTACATCACACAGAACATATTCAGCTCTTTGATTTATCTATTACTGACTCCAACCTATTGAGGAATTCGAATGGTCAGTCCACGAGACCTTTGTGAAGCGATTTATTTCCCAACGATACTAACACCTGTGAATCCATCTGAGTTCCTCTCCATCATCGAGATGGAATTTTAAAAGGCTTAACTGGCCTTTATATGAAAACTCTTCTGTCGTGACAAACTTAGGCCTGAACTTTTTAATGATGTTCCTGATGCCATAAAAATGTTTTTCGGATGAACTAAATAATATATTGGACGATGCATCCCTAAAGTCCTCTTCGTAATTCCTCATGTACGAAAAATATGATTGTGAACAGGCTAGGAAGGTACGGAAGAAAGCCGAGCACTATTTCCGTCGCCATCCTATGGTCCACAATTTGGACAAATATAAATGTTAAACGCCAAAGCAATGTACTTTCAAGCAAAGTAAACGCTTGTCTTAAGGAAACTATATATCAAAATTAATTCTCGTCAAGGTGTGGAATAATATGATCCAGAAAATCATGGGTAAGGCTCTAAGTTCAATACACCATCTCAAAGATGCTAATAAACTTGGTGAGACGTTGGCCAAACATTCTTCCTCGGTTAAATTATGTACCTGAATTCCATCAAAACAGCAAGAAAAGAAAGCCATTAATTTTAATTCAGATAATGGGAAGACTACAATGAAACTTTTCGATACATGAGCTTCATACTGCTCTTGATCAGGGTTTCACGATACTGCTTCTGGAGCTGATAACATACATTATCAACTCCTGAAGCACTTGCCAGGAGTCATGTTTGGAGACACTGTTACATATTTTGATGATATTTGGACAACTGGAAATTTCCCTTCTCGTCGTATGCAATCATTGTGCCCATAAACCTGACGTGACCATAAATTGATCCTTCCAATATAGGCCAATTTCACTAACTAGTTGTGTTTGTAAGACCATGGAAATCTTACGATAAATAATCGACTTGTTTGGTACCTGGAAACCAATATTGCATGTGGTTTCCAAAACCGGATTCTTGTAGGTAAAAATGCCATCTAATACACAACACAGGATCTTTTTGATTTAGAAAAAGCATATGACACTTGGAAAAAGATTTTAAGAGATCACACGATTTTGGATTGAGAGAAAATACAGAATAGTGGGTTCTAGACCATTATAATCAGGATCAAAATCATGTCACATTAAACGATTCAATTGATGGATCACTTTGTGGATGATTTTAAGTCCTCAAATCACACACACACACACACACACACACACACACACACACACATAACACACACACACACATATTTTCAAGTAATTTTCTCATAGAGTTTCGTATGCAGCATGCACTAAGACTATGGAACACACACTCAAAGACCCTGGTTTTTCGACAGCTTTCAAGTCACAACTCGAAGTCTTATCTTTTTCTTATCTAACTATGTGATTATAGCGCACACACACACACGGTGAACCTTACTGATTATATTATGATAGAGTATATATGGTATACATGTATATCACTATCATCATCATCAATAATAATAATAACACACACATATTTACCATAGAGTTTACCTACTGCAAGCCCAGAATATATGGGTGCTTATCATTCCCCATGCAACAGCTGCAGCTGATATCAGCATAGCCCATTTTTGACAGGGAATGGTATTTGATAAGGTAGGGTGTAGTATTTAACATTGCAGCCATTTAGGTATCTTTAAGGAAGGGAATTACAGCAAAACTTTGCCAATCATTATATATGGTATCATTCCATTAGGTAATGTGTCATTTTATCGAGTGTTCATTTCTTTAGCTAACACACTCATCAACATTTTATGGCGATATTGAATACTTGTTGAAAATATTATAATAAATTTGTTTATGTGGGTGGTGGGGATGGATTCGGTTGGATAGTTTGGATATGTTATCTGAATCTGTGTTTACTTGCAGAAAATATTGTTTCACTGAGCTGACCACGCCCATGTATCGAATATGTCCTCGTCACAGACAAATTACAGTTACATACCAAACCAGACACTCAGGGTAATGCTTGTGCCAAGTCAGATGAGGAAAGATAGGTATCTTAGAAGAAACAAGCAAGCTTGTGCCTGAGTTGAAAAAGCAATTGTTATGCATATTAATTCTGTTAGTGAGGTTGATATTAGGAGTGGGATGTGTTGGACTTATGATCCAGTGGTTAAAGTTATGTTTATGTGTATTAAAATCAGTCAACAATTATTCCAGGATTGGCCATTGTAGCTATTGACATGCATACCACTTTAGTATTCGTTTATGAGTATAATTACCAATAACCGACCTTATCCTCCCAGTTATAGTGAACGATGCTAGATGAAATGTACCGTCAATTTTCCAAAAACATTGCCGTACGTTGTTACCTTTTGTATACTATTTGGTGTGGAAAGTGTTCCTCTGAAGTATGTCATAATCATTGAACTTAATCTGCTTTATCCACTGATACCAAAGAAGTTTACCAAGTTTTTGGAAATAGCAGATGTTGTTTCGTAGATAATTTGGTATACAAGATTTTAACTTCAACCTGAATTTCCTGAATTTCACAATTTCGAATGAACTAAGTTTCGTGAATCTAGAACTAAAAATAATTTTGCTTCAGCACTCATAACAAGGCCTTGGTGTTTTATCTCCTGCGTTTCTTCAGGATTTTCGTTTCATACTTCTTGCCTAAGTATAGATACGTTTTGTCGCCTGTCAATTTCGCTTTATTATTTTTGATAGTTGTTTTCGTCTGATTTTTTAAGGAGTGTTTCCTTGAGTCTGTTCTCACCTTTAATGATATTTGTATCTAAACACTGCTGATCGTCAATCCTAAATTCATTCACGTTTTGGTCATCTGTTGTGCATTCGTATTCAGTGTAAGTTTCAGATATAGTCTTTTTCACTGTGTTGACAGTATCTTTCACAAAGGAATTGTTTATGTTTTGCAAATGTTTATTTTGTTAATAAAACAGAAAAGGTACTGTTGTCGTTTATTTGTTACAAACTTAATAATAGTCCTAATCTGCTCTGAAAGACTTTTCATAAGCATAATAATAACTGCTGAAATGGGTATTTGCAAACACGATAAAAACATGTTTCTCCTCTGGTCGATCTTTACAACCCCCGTACCTGAAATGTACTAGCCTTTTATGTCTGAATTTACTGTTCTTAAACCACATCCTAACCTCGGACTGGAAAATGTTAAAGTTTCCAGTCTTGAAAAGGTTGTTGCTTTTTAAAATGAAATGTATATATACGTAAGTTTAACAGAAACTGAAATGTGCAATCGAATTTAAAATACTTATTCACCATTAGCTTCTGTAAGATGTAAGTATCAATTCGAATCAATTATACTACACCATCGACAGGCATCGAGTCTACCACAAGGGTGTATATATAACATTTACGCGATTTGCATTCATTAATAACACAAATGAGCCCTAATACAATGTTTTGGATATCCTTGACACGATCATTTCTAGCACAAGGATTATAAATATCGACAATTATAAATAGTGACGTGGTTCAAGAAATATACATATGACAGGTGTATTTTTATTTCCATATTCCTATAAACATATTTTGCTCCATTTATGTGTTTTGTCAAGTAGAAGTGGTTAATATACAATTAAGGTTATCAATGTCGAGGACATACACAGGTTGTCAGATGACCAAGGTTTTTTATAATTTGTTTATTTTTTCCATTTTTACATTGATGACTCCAGTCATATTTAAATACATGTTGTAGATTTCAGCTAGAAAACTACATACAGAATACATCATGCAGAAGTTAAAACATCATTCAGAAAGCAGAAGGTTGCCGATCGACCTTGATTTGAATAAATGATCGATTCTTGAACTTATCATAGAAGAATATTTTGTCAGTTCATAATAGATTTTAAGCTCCTGTTATAAAAACTGAGAGGTTGGCATCTGTTTAGATATTTGACAATTAAAGATGATATTTTTGAGAAGGATAAAAATCACGTTGATTGGATCATTATTTTTATGTCCGAATCCGAGCAAAATTTGTTCTTTAGTGAACTTTAAATTTACATCAAGATTATTGTAAAGCCAGTTTTCAAGATTTTGCCAAATGGGAGTTACCATGCTGCAATAATAAAACAGGTGTGTTATAGTCTCTAAAGAACTAGAACAATAGCTCCACAAGTCATGATCAATGTACTGCATCTTAAAAAGTCTGTTATTTGTTGGCAAAAGGTGGTGCAGGAGTTTGTATTAAAACCATTCCAGATTGGTGTCTTTAGAACAACGGAACGGGATATGGTTACATTGTTGCCAATAGTTTCTATCGATTTCATTCTCTAGTATCCTATTTCATTTTACAGTGTTGATTTTTGATTGATTTTGTTTCAAGTAAAGGCCTGTAATATATTTCACTTCCGTGTTTTTGTCTAGTGAAAAAGTTTGACATATATGGTTGCAGAGGGTTTTGTTTTTTACTGATGGTTTCTAAGTTGACATCACTTCTTTTGAGGAATGCTTTAATTGAGTTAATGACTCCTGAATATTCTCGAAAGAAAGTTTGTTTTAATATTGTAATTATTTTCAAACATATCACGAGACATGAATTTTCATTCAGAAGATCATTTATAAATATAACACTTTTTGCATTCCAGTTTCGATAGATTATAGTTTTCCTATGGATGAAGATGTTTTGGTTATACCAGATGAATTGAGAGGTGATATTTTGTGAAACTGCTGCCCCATGTCTAGATAATAAGTCCCACCAAGCATTCAGAAGAACATAGTGAAATTGTTGCGAACAAATGGAATGATAACTTTTCTTAGATTTGGACAATTATATTCAAAAATAGTTGCAGAACCCAGTTTAGGTAGATTTTTAGAATAAACATTACACCATTTGGTGTGGTTATTATAAAATCGTGTTATGACAGAAATCTTTTGAGCTTGTATTATTTCTTTTACATTAGGTGCATTAAGACCACCATATCAGTTGGTCACGTTTGACTTTATCGGGTTTGTTTCCCCATATAAATCGAAAACATTTACTTTGAAAGACCTCAATCAATTTGTCCGGAGGATTAGATAGAAAGGCAAACAAATGGTTTCATTTTGGAATGACAAGAGATTTCAACACGGTGGTTCTGTCCTAAGATATATTTCAAAATTATTTCAGCCTAAACCATTTACAAGTACAATTGATTTGATATTCTTATAGAAAAGCTTTATCTAGTTTTTAATTGATTCTCCAAAATTAAAAAAAGGTGAAAGTTTTTTCGATAAATGATCAATCAACAGTATGAAGACCTATTCAAATTCTATTAATAGTGGAAGTCCGGAGATTTGGTATGTGTCAGTATATTCAATGAAGTCATAGATCTGTCTGGTGATATCGCCTATACATCCACCAGCTTTTTGATCTTCGTTTATCAAATGTCCAAAACAGATTTTATTCGTTTCGAAATTGCCATTGATTGAAGCAACCTTATAGAATACTGATAATAGTTATATTGGACGCCAATTTTATATAAATTGTTTTGGCTTATTTCCCTTCGGAATACATGTGATAAGTCCTTGTTTTTGTGATACTGATAATTCTCCATTTTTGTGGACGTTTAAAGAACAAACAAGGTATTTTCCTAAATCATACCAATTTCTTTTAAGGAACTCAGCAGTGAAACCATCTGCACCAGACATTATAGGGAGGCAAGGATTTCATCTTTGGAAAGTACACCTTCAAGCTTCGATGCAACATCATTACTTAGTCTCGGAATACAATATCCTTTACATAGATTATCTAAATTAATGTCAGAGACGTCATGTTTTGATAAAATAATTTTACTTCATTCCGAATATTATTCTGAGAGTCAAGGATACGTACGTTTGAATCTTGTATTCCTGAAAAGGATTTATTGAAGAAATTTCTAGATTCTAGACTCAAGATGAAAGAAGTAGTATTTTTGCCTTGATCTAAGAATTGAGCCTTGGGTTTTAATTTCGTATAATTCTTCAAGTTCCTGTTGAATAGTCTTTATTTCAGTGATTATTTCCTCTTTAACGGTTTCATTATCAGATTCGTCAAGTTAAATTTCTTTTTCGTTTAGATTGTCAGAGAGGTGTTTTCTTTCTTACTTCTTTCCTTTTTCTGGAATGAAGAGTATTTAATGGTTTCTCCTCTTATCATCAGTAAAATAGTTGCGAAAAGAATTTGGTCGTCAATGCTATATTCATCTGTGTCTACCTTATACTGAGCAACGGTTTCAGAAATAATATTCTTCACTTACTTTACATAGATGTGGTCTCTTAATAAAGAATCATTAAATCTCCAAAATCCTTTGCCGCGTGATAAATCTGACAGTTTGAATGTCATCGATATAAGGAGTGGTCTGTTTTGAAACCTGGTTCGATTACTGATACTGTAATTGAGGGTAGCATATTATGAGATACGAGAAAGTAATCTAAGCGCGCTTGTTTAAGTGGTGTGGGTTGTCGCCAGGTGTATCGCCGGTCATAAGGGTTCAGGGATCAAAAGAAATCTAGATCTTCGTTTAGTTGTATAATCTGGTTTCAAGCTTTAGGGCTATTCATACGTTTATAATTAAAGGTATCAGTAGAAAATTCTTGTACAACATTCCAATCTCAGCATAAGATCACATGGTCACTATGGATGCCCAAGTTGTTAATGGAATAGAAATAACCTGTCGAAACCGTTAAAGTCATTACGTAACACAATTAACCAACTCGGATTACAAATGAATATATAATGGCTTTTTTACAAGCCACATAGATTTGACATAATAAATTTTGAAATCTTGAAAACAGCTTAAATATTAATTTACCCGTTTTCACCAAATTGAGCGTCACGGCGACAAGGTCTTACTAACTACAGGACGGGGGTTGGGGGTCTACCCAAGCACTTATAGCGTTCGCTCATCACGCCGAAGACCCGGATTCGAAACCCATTTCTCGTGTCCACCTCTTCGATATTGCTGGTATGTTGCTAAAAGCGGCGCAAAGCCATACTCACCCACGGTGCCTCCTTCATAGCCAGTCCTGATTTGTGGTACCACCTTTACCCATGCCGGAGTAGGAACATCATGTCACCCTGTTGTGATTGCCCCTGAAGAATACTCGTTACACTAAACTCACAGCGTCCATCGAACACGGCAACTTTTGTTTCAGCGATAACAAGTGCATATCCTTTATGCTACGCTCTGTGTCCCCCTATAACAAATGATATACATAAATAAGTTGTAGTTGATATTGTCTAAGATACTTTACTCACGAATAGAGTCTTTCCTATTGGATCAAGTTACAACCAACCAGAGCCTTATCGGGATATTTAACAGGACCTACTGGTGCGATAGATGCACTCGGTGCACCAGTAGGTTGCACTATTCTATCTTGTTCTCCTCGAGGTTTATTTAGCTCACCTTCTATGGTCAGCTAATATGCCTTTCAAAAAAGGTTTTACCGACTGTTTCGGAGTGTCCCTCTGATTTGATAAGGGTGACGATAGTTTTTTGCGTGCCCACTGCTCGTTTGCATGATACATTGTT
The DNA here is from genome assembly GCF_003918875.1 of Haliotis rubra. Classification (NCBI taxonomy): domain Eukaryota; kingdom Metazoa; phylum Mollusca; class Gastropoda; order Lepetellida; family Haliotidae; genus Haliotis; species Haliotis rubra. The sequence goes on from NW_025767158.1 coordinate 88,509, forward strand.
ATCTTAATAACAAATGCATGTAAAACACCGACCACACAGGGATGTTTACACATAAATATTACGATGCGTGTGATACACCGACTAGTCTGTTTCACAGTCCCTGAACCAAATTATTTTCCTTACTGCCAAGCCCTATCTGCAGTGCTAAAACTCTAAATAAAGCAAGTCTAGATTTCCTCCGGTTCAGGCAGAATATCTGGTCTCCCTGGGGTCTCCTTTTCAACTTAAAAGGGCTTGTTTGTTACTATCAAAACTAAACATATTCAGAGACTAAGCGTTAGTCTATACACCGATCACACATGGATGTTTACACATGAATATTATGATGCATGTCATACACCGACCACACATGGATCTTTAAACGTGAATATTACGATGCATGTCCTACACCGACCACACATGTATGTTTACACATCAAAATTACGATTCGTGTCATACACCGATCACATATGGATGTTTACACATGAATATTACGATGTATGTCCTACACCGACCACACATGGATGTTTACACATGAATATTGCGATGTATGTCCTAGACCGACCACACATGTATAATTACACATGAATATTACGATGCATGTCATACACCGATCAGACATGGATGTTTACACATGCATTTTACGATGACTGTCATACACCGACCACACATGTATAATTACACATGAATATTACGATGACTGTCATACACCAATCACATATGGATGTCTACACATGAATATTACGATGTATGTCCTACACCGATCACACAGGTATATTTACACATGAATATTACGATGTATGTCCTACACCGACCACACATGGATGTTTACACATGAATATTGCGATGTATGTCCTAGACCGACCACACATGGATGTTTACTCATGAATATTACGATGCATGTCATACACCGATCACACATGGATGTTTACACATGCATATTACGATAACTGTCATACACCGACCACACATGGTTGTTTACACATGAATATTACGATGCATGTCCTACACCGACCACACATAGATGTTTACACATGAATATTACGACGTATCTCCTACACCGACCACACATGGATGTTTACACATGAGTATTACGATGACTGTCATACACCGACCACACATGGATGTTCACACATGAATACTACGATCTATATCCTACACCGACCACACATGTATGTTTACACATGAATATTTCGATTCGTGTCTTACACCGATCACATATGGATGTTTACACATGAATATTACGATGTACGTCCTACGTCCATCACACATGGATGTTTACACATGAATATTACGAAGTATGTCCTACACCGATCACACATGGATGTTTACACATGAATATTGCGATCTATCTTCTACACCGACCACACATGTCTGTTACGCATGAATATTACGTTTCGTGTCATACACCAATCACACATGGATGTTTGCACTTGAATATTACGATGTATGTCCTACACCGAGCACACATGGATGTTTACACATGAATATTACGATGCGTGTCATACACCGACCACACATGGATGTTTACCCATGAATATTACGATGTATGTCATACACCGACCACACATGGATGTTTACTCATGAATATTACGATGACTGTCATACACCGACCACACATAGATGTTCACACATGAATACTACGATATATGTCCTACACCGATTACACATGTATGTTTACACATGAATATTACGATTCGTGTCTTACACCGAACACATATGGATGTTTACACATGAATATTACGATGTATGTCCTACACCGATCACACATGGATCTTCACACATGAATATTAGGATGTATGCCTTACACCGACCACACATGGATGTCTACACATGAATATTACGATGACTTTCATACACCGACCACACATGGATGTTCACACATGAATACTACGATCTATAACCCACACCGACCACCCATGTATGTTTACACATGAGTATTACGATTCGTGTCTTACACCGATCACATATGGATGTTTACACATGAGTATTACGATGTATGTCCTACGATCATCACACATGGATGTTTACACATGAATATTACGATGTATGTCCTACACCGATCACACATGGATCTTTACACATGAATATTACGATGTATGTCCTACACCGACCACACATGGATGTTTACACATGAATATTACGATCTATATCCTACACCGACCACACATGTATGTTTACACATGAATATTACGATTCGTGTCTTACACCGATCACATATGGATGTTTACACATGTGTTTTACGATGTATGTCCTACGCCCATCACACATGAATATTACGATGTATTTCCTACACCGATCACACATGGATCTTTACACATGAATATTGCGATGTATGTCCTACACCGACCACACATGTGTGTTACACATGAATATTACGATTCGTGTCTTACACCGATCACATATCGATGTTTACACATGAATATTGCGATGTATGTCCTACACCGATCACACATGTATGTTTACACATGAATATTACGAAGTATGTCCTACACCGACCACACATGGATGTTTACACATGAATATTGCGATCTATCTCCTACACCGACCACACATGTATGTTACGCATGAATATTACGATTCGTGTCATACACCGATCACACATGGATGTTTACACATGAATATCACGATGACTGTCATACACCGACCACACATGGATGGTCACAGATGAATACTACGATCTATGTCCTACACCGATTACACATGTATGTTTACACATGAATATTACGATTCGTGTCTTACACCGATCACATATGGATGTTTACACATGAATGTTACGATGTATGTCCTACACCGATCACACATGTATGTTTACACATGAATATGACGATGCATGTGATACAACGACCACACATGGATGATTACAAATGAATATTACGATTCGTGTCATACACCGATCACACATGGATGTTTATACATGGATATTACTATGTGTGTCATACACCGATCACACATGGATGTTTACACATGAATATTACGATTCGTGTCATACACCGACCACACATGGATACTACGATGCATGTCCTACACCGACCACAAATGGATGTTTACACATGGATACTTCGATGACTGTCATACACCGATCACACATGGATATTTACACATGGATATTACGATGCATGTCATACACCGACCACACATGGATGTTTACACAGGGATATTACGATGCGTGTCGTAATTTAATCACACATGGATGTTTACACATGAATATGACGATGCATGTCATACACCAATCACACATGAATATTTACACATGTGCATTAAGCTGCATGTCATAATCCAACCACACATGGATTTATACCCATGAATATTACGATGCATGTCATACACCAACCACAAATGTATGTTTACACATGGATATTACGATGCATGTCATACAACGACCCCACATGGATGTCTACACATGCATATAACGATTCGTGTCATACACCGATCACACATGGATGTTTACACATGAATATTACGATGTATGTCCTACACCGGCCACACATGGATGTTTACACATGAATATTACAATGCATGTCATGCACCGACCACACATGGATGTTTACACATGAATATTACGATGTATGTCCTACACCGATCACACATGGATGTTTACACATGAATATTACGATGACTGTCATACACCGGCCGCACATGAATGTTTACACATGAATATTACGATGTAGGTCATACGACGACAACACATGGATGTTTACACATGAATATTACGATGTATGTCCTACACCGACCACACATGGATGTTTACACATGAATATTACGATGACTGTCATACACCGACCACACATGGATGTTCACACATGAATACTACGATCTATATCCTACACCGATCACACATGTATGTTTACACTTGAATATTACGATTCGTGTCATACACCGATCACACATGGATGTTTACACTTGAATATTACGATGTATGTCCTACACCGGGCACACATTGATCTTTACACATGAATATTACGATGCATGTCCTACACCGATCACACATGAATTTTTACACATGAATATTACGATTCGTGTCATACACCGATCACACATGGATGTTTACACATGCATATTACGTTGTATGTCCTACACCGACCACACATGTATGTTTACACATGAATATTACGATTCGTGTTATACACCGATCACACATGGATGTTTACACTTGAATATCACGGTGACTGTCATACACCGACCACATATGGATGTTTACACATGAATATTAACATGCATGTCATACACCAACCACAAATGGATGTTTACACATGGATATTACGATGCATGTCATACAACGACCACATATGGATGTTTACACATGAATATTACGATGATTCGTGTCATACACCGACCACACATGGATATTACGATGCATGTCATACACCGACCTAACATGGATGTTTACACATGGATACTTCGATGACTGTCATACACCGACCACACATGGATGTTTACACAGGGATATTACGATGCGTGTCGTAATTTAATCACACATGGATGTTTACACATGAATATGACGATGCATGTCATACACCAATCACACATGAATATTTACACATGTGCATTACGCTGCATGTCATAATCCAACCACACATCGATTTATACGCATGAATATTACGATGCATGTCATACACCAACCACACATGTATGTTTACACATGGATATTACGATAGCTGTCAACACCGACCTCACATGGATGTTTTCACATGGATATTACGATGCATGTAATACAACGACAACACATGGATGTTCACACATGAATATTACGATTCGTGTCATACACCGATCACACATGGAACTTTACATATAAATATTGCGATGTGTGTCATACATCGATCAAACATGGATGTTTACACATGGATATTAAGATGCATGTCATACAACGACCCCACATGGATGTTTACACATGGATATTACGATGACTGTCAACACCGTCCACACATGGATGTTTACATATGAATATGACGATGCATGTGATACAACGACCACACATGGATGATTACACATGAATATTATGATTCGTGTCATACACCGATCACACATGGATGTTTACACATGGATATTACTATGTGTGTCATACACCGATCACACATGGATGTTTACACATTATTATTACGATGCATGTCATACACCGACCACACATGGATGTTTACACATGAATATTACGATGTATGTCCTACACCGACCACTCATGGATGTTTACACATGGATGTTACGATGTATGTCCTACACCGATCACACATGAATGTTTACACATGAATATTACGATTCGTGTCATACACCGATCACACATGGATGTTTACACATGCATATTACGTTGTATGTCCTACACTGACCACACATGTATGTTTACACATGAATATTACGATTCGTGTCATACACCGATCACACATGGATGTTTACACTTGAATATCACGGTGACTGTCATACACCGACCACATATGGATGTTTACACATGGATATTACGATGCATGTCATACAACGACCACACATGGATGTTTACCCATGAATATTTACACATGGGTATTAAGCTGCATGTCATAATCCAACCTCACATGGATTTATACTCATGAATATTACGATGACTCTCATATACCGACCACACATGGATGTTTACACATGAATATTACGATTCGTGTCATACACCGATCACATATGGATGTTTACACATGAATATTACTATGCATGTCATACACCGACCACACATGAATGTTTACACATGAATATTACGATTCATGTCATACACAGACCACACATGGATGTTTACACATGAATGTTACGATGATTCTTGTCATACACCGATCACATATGGATGTTTACACATGAATATTACGATGTATGTCATACACCGGCCACACATGGATGTTTACACATGGATATTACGATGACTGTCCACACCGACCACACATGGATGTTTACACATGAATATTGCGATGCATGTCATACACCGACCACACATGGATGTTTACACATGATTATTACGATGACTGTCAACACCGACCACACATGGATGTTTACACATGGATATTACTATGTGTGTCATACACCGATCACACATGGATGTTTACACATGAATATTACGATTCGTGTCATACACCGACCACACATGGATATTAGGATGCATGTCATACACCGACCACACATGGATGTTTACACATGGATACTTCGATGACTGTCATACACCGACCACACATGGATATTTACACATGGATATTACGATGCATGTCATACACCGACCACACATGGATGTTTACACATGGATATTACGATGCGTGTCGTAATTTAATCACACATGGATGTTTACACATATATATGACGATGCATGTCATACACCAATCACACATGAATATTTACTCGTGGACATTACGCTGCATGTCATAATCCAACCACACATGGATTTATACCCATGAATATTACGATGCATGTCATACACCAACCACACATGTATGTTTACACATGGATATTACGATGACTGTCAACACCGATCTCACATGGATGTTTACACATGGATATTACGATGCATGTCATACACCGACCACACATGGATGTTTACACATGAATATTACGATGTATGTCATACACCGATCACACATGGATGTTTACACATGGATATTACGATGTGTGTCATACATCGATCACACATGGATGTTTACACATGGATATTACGATGCATGTCATACACCGACCACACATGGATGTTTACACATGGATATTACGATGACTGTCATACACCGATCACACATGGATGTTTACACATAGATATTACGATGCATGTCATACACCGACCACACATGGATGTTTACACATGGATATTACGATGCGTGTCATACACCGACCTGCACATGGATGTTTACACATGAATATTACGATGCATGTCATACACCGATCACACATGGATGTTTACACATGGATATTACGATGCATGTCATACACCGACCACACATGGATGTTTACGCATGAATATTACGATGCATGTCATACACCGACCACACATGGATGTTTACACGATATTACGATCAACACCATAACCAATCACATGGATGTTTACACATGGATATTACGATGTATGTCATACACCGACCACACATGGATGTTTACACATGAATATTACGATTCATGTCATACACCGATCACACATGGATGTTTACACATGGATATTACGATGCATGTCATACACCGATCACACATGGATGTTTACACATGAATATTACGATGCGTGTCATACACCGACCACACATGGATGTTTACACATGGATATTACGATGCATGTATTACGATACACCGACCACACACATTGATGTTTACACATGGATATTACGATGCGTGTCATACACCGATCACACATGGATGTTTACACATGGATATTACGATGCATGTCATACACCGACCACACATGGATGTTTACACATGGATATTACGATGAATGTCATACACCGACCACACATGGATGTTTACACATGAATATTACGATGCATGTCATACACCGACCACACATAGATGTTTACACATGAATATTACGATGCGTGTCATAATTTAATCACACATAGATGTTTACACATGAATATGACGATGCATGTCATACACCAATCACACATGAATATTTACACATGGATATTACGATGCATGTCATAATCCAACCACACATGGATGTATACACATGAATATTACGATGCATGTCATACACCGACCACACATGGATGTTTACACATGAATATTTAGATGCATGTCATACACCGACCACACAGGGCTTTATATACAAGGATATTACGGTACAATGATATACAGCTTATGAGTTTTGATGGTTTTCGATCTTTCTCGATGGTTGTCACTAATACAATTATGTAAATAAACTCTCTGAACATATTCTAAAATACATTTTCATAAAATGGGTTTATGCTATAAATACAGTTCGGACAAAGTTACGACATGATGCATATCTCAAACATTTTGAATAGCAGTGAATGAGTGAGTGAGCCAGTCAGTTGTGAGGTGTTGGCTTTAGCGCCGCTTTGAAGAGTCACTTACATCATGGCGTGTCAATTTCAAGGCCAGGGCCCCGATCCACAACGCGTTCGTAACATCACGACCTGTCGTAACTCTACAGTTTATCATAGGCTTACGAATGTCGTAACGCTACGAACCCTTTCTGGATCAGGACCCAGAATTTGATGTTGATCGCGTGGATGTTGCGTTGAAAAATCTCGAAACATGGTCAAAATCAAACTTAGAATCGAGATCCGATTAAAATGAAGGCTTAAAGTGGAAGTATGACGATCGCAACCGGGATTTAAAAAAAAAATGGATTAGTCAGAGTCCAGTTTATAGACAGATTCCACTGTAGGAGTTAGCAGGCCAACAATATATGGTACTGAACGATTTGAATCGAACTTGTGCCACAGAACGTGGGATCAAAGCTTGTTCTTCCTCAGGAGCGAGGCCAGTGAGTTAGCTTTGAGGTAAATCGTAAAACCATGCCAAATGGGGACAATTGGGAAGCACTTTTCTGTTGTTCCTTCAGTGATATTGCTGAGGTATTGCGAAAACCGGCGTAGGACTCACACATTTGCTCACTGTGCATGCACGATATACATACACATACTTATACTATTGCATAGATCGTACATCTGAGTTTTGTATTTGTGGACTCGGCGAGTTACGGGTATTTGTGATTTAAGGGCCAGCCACCCCCCACCCCACCCCAAGCTGGGGTTAAGTACATATACACAACTTAGGCCAGCCGATGTTTGACGTAAACCAGTCAACGTGTGTTAACATCGGTCAGCTGGAGTAGAAACGATACGTCTTTGTCACCAGGTGATCGTAACTCTTAACATAGACTTACGACAGTCGTAGCGCTACGTTCGTTTTGAGGAAAGGGGCCCAGGTTCACATTAGCCGTCCAGGGTTTAAAATCTAACGGTAACACGTATTATGTACATTTGGCAAACACGCTATGTTAAATACTACTTTACCTGACATGTTGTCTGAATGGTTAAACACCATATAAGGCAAATACTCGTGGTTTCCAGGTAAAAACACAATCGCAATTTTACCATTTTAGGCAATGTCATTAGCGTTTTCCGAGAAAAGCTTCAAATCAATTATCAGGTACTTTCATAGTAAATAAGATTATCAAAAACCCACAAGGATATGACCTGGATAATCATCCTGTAGAGGGAGTGGCGCGCTCAGGACGGCGCCCGTTTAACAAAGCAACTGTAGCTGTACGTCTGTTGTAATTCCCATGCCTGAACACAAGACACGTCTGTTGTTGTGTTAAAGTCAGTGTTCAGAACAGGGTCCTGGTAGTTAACGCAGAAGTTCACATTTTGTCAGATTAGATTCTGGGTAGATGTACTTCCCTTGCACTGAGCAGTGTCGAAGTGTGCGTAATGGAGGTGCGATGGTGTAGGACGTCCACGTCGTCCACGTCATCTGTCACTGAAGTTATGTATCACCAACCACAGCGTCCATCGGGGCGGTGGGGTAGCCTTGTGGTTACAGCGTTCGCTCGTCACGCCGAAGACCCGGGTTCGATTCCCCATATAGGCACAATGTGTGAAGCCTGTATCTGGTGTCCCCTGCCGTGATATTGCTGGAATATTGCTAAAAGCGGCGTAAAACTAAACTCACTCACTCCCACATCAAACGTTGACTTGTCTATATAACTAAAATGATATAATGTACAACAAACAGCACTCCGCTATTCGTTATAAATCTAATAAGGGGTGTTGGGCGATGTTTTCTAACGAAATGTAAGATTTGTTAATATAAGTTATCACATCGTGTCGAGGGAAATACGGGGTTTTATCAGTCCCGAGTAAGGTTGTATTCCCCGATCCGGAGGCGAGGGGATTACAACCTTACGAGGGACTGATAAAACCCAGTATTTCCCGAGACACGATATGATAATGCATTTATCTAGCCGAATGTTTTACTAAATCAAAAGAAAACAACACGCATCGAATCGACTTGTTTTTATTTATGTGAGATGTGGCAAAACGTTTCCTTGCTGCCATGTTGACACCAGCTGATCGATTGACCTCAATGCAGCGCACGTTACTAAAGGCTTGGCGATGCACGCTTTTCTCACTTCGCGTGGTCACTGAGGTGTGGCGGGATAATATGACTTTTGTACTCCCTGTCCGCGGATCGTGACGGGTGTACATGGTATTTTATCAGAGTCACGAGAACCAATCAAAACTCGACATTCTGACATGAGGCTAGATAATCTATTTAATCACTCAATAAAGTGTTCGTTTGTCCTTGCGTATGCGTACATGTGTGTGTGTGTGTGTATGTGTGCGCGCGCGCGCGTGCATGTATGTCTGTGGATCTGTGTGTGTGTGTCTGCGTAACTTTCTCTCTGTGCATGCGACTTGTATGTGTTTTTGTACCTGTGCATTCGTGAATGGGTGAGTGCGTGCGTGCGTTTGTGTTTTTTCAACACAGCAACTCAGCAATAATCCAACCTCATGGTGGAGAGCTAAACCAGAACACCCAGCACAGTTCCATACCGTGGACATGATCCAGGAACCGAGTCTGAACCCGTTTCATGAAGTCGTTATTGACAACTCCCTATACGACTAATAGAACCTTTCTAGCCTGAAATGCCTACAAAGGCGTCACAATGACTCGGTTAAAACATCTCGAGCTAACATTACCATCATTTTGAGGGAATAAATCTGTTAGTACATATAGTCGCCCCTTAAAACTCTTGTTCGTATTGAGTGAGTGAGTGAATTTTAATTTTACGCCGCTTATAGCAATAATCCAGCAATATCACGGCGGAGGACACCAGAAATGGGCTTCACACATTGTGCCCATGTGGGGAATCGAACCCGGGTCTTTGGCGTGCCGAGCGATCGCTTTAACCACTTGGCTGCCCAACCGCCCCTTGCTCGTATTGAAATACTTATTGTTATCGAAACACGTTTTATCAATATTTCAAAGCCATAATGTTTCTTTCTACAGTTCTGTACCAAGGCTCTGAGTGCTTATTTCTTGACCAAGACCCGTGAAGATCCGGGTTAGAATTGATCTTTAGTAACCCATGCTTGTCGTAAGAGGCGACTAACGGGATCAGGCTCGCTGACTTGGTTAACACATGTCATCGTATCCCAATGGCGTAGACTGATGGTCATGCTGTTGATCACTGGATTGTCTGGTCCAGACTCGATTATTTACAGACCGCCGCTATATAGCTGGAATATTGCTGAGTGCGGCGTAAAAGTAAACTCACTCACTTGACCAAATGGTACATCATTATATTCACCAAGAGCATGTTTGTGGTGCGATATTATTAAACTAAGTGTAGCTCAGCGTCAACTTCAGTTTCATCTTCAGCTCCCTGAGACGTATACAACTCGACCTACCGACCTCTCATGCGCTAGAGTCATTTACAGTCACAATTTCATCCCTCGGGTACCCATGTATTGTTGGAGGCAAATTTCGTACGTCCCTTGTCTAAGTAGACACAACGTATGAGTCCTAACTGAAACCACAGCAATTACAATTAGTATTAGAAGTCATTCTTGTCGAATACCCACCCACCCACATTCTCTTCGCGGAAAATGACAACGCGCCTAAAGATATCTTTAAAAGATTATTCATTGAAGATATGAGAGTTCTTATTGAAGATGTTATCGATGATAGTGTCTCCAAGTGCAAATCGGGAAGGAAATAATTCATGTAATCACATTATGTTAACTACTGAATCAAGTCCAGTAGATACTTGACCATGTGTACATAACCATCCTGTGCCCCACTTGTCCCACGAAGTCTATAAATTATAATGACAAGCGTGATGGCTACCGGTAGTCACACGGATGCTGGACAGGAAATCAAGCCGTATAATGACCTTTCGGCACCAACTCACTGTGCCATCAGAGCTCAGGTCAATGACGGTCAAAGTCAAGGGGGGGCAAAGGCCAATGGTTTCAGGAAGTATTGCCCGGAAATGACTTAAGCATTGGGTAGAGGCTAACTATAGATGCAACCCTCAGAATAGAACATATACCTAGGGTTTGGGGAAAATTGGTTTCAGTTCGCCCTGGATGGTAAAGCTTGGATCAGATGTTCAAGCTTGGATCGGTTAAACCTGGATGAGATGGTCAAGCCTGGATCAAATGGTCAAGCCTGGATCAGATGGTCATGATTGGATTAGATGGTCAAGCCTGGATTGGATGGTCAGGCTTGGATTAAATATACTGAACCACAAAAGAAATAGCGGTTTCTTAAAGCACACACTTTAATTCACTCTAATTAACAATCAAAAGGGAGGATTGAGTTCAAACTTGACAGTTGTAGTTAACAAATTTTCGGGAATCAGAGAAGGAGTTCACACAAACAAAATCACCAAAAATGGTACCATTAAGATACCCCAAAGTCAGTATTGTGTGTGGCCTCTATGGGCATCGATGAAACCTTTGCATCGTCTGTACATGGAATGAATTAGCCGGTTGATGGAGGCCATAGGCACTTGGGTCCATACTGTGTGAAATGCCTGATCGAGTCCAGCAGCGGTTGTCGACCTTTGGTGGAGGTCATTCAGTCTTCTTTGAATCTCGTCCCAAAGGTGTTCTATTGGACCCAAATCAAGACTGAGTGCAGGCTATTGTAGGGTTTGGATGCCATGTTTTCTTAGGAAGTCAAATGTTACTCTGGTAGTGTGGGCACGAGCGTTGTCTTGCTGGAAGATGTGATTTCTGTAACGTCCAACATGTGGTACAACGTGGGGTCTTATGACTTGGTCAGTATAGCGAGCAGCTGTTACGTCATTTCCTCATCCTGGACCGAGATTGTGGAACACCACGGCGCAAACTATCTGGTTCAGACCGATTGCACCCCACACCATGATGCTTGGACCACCCCACGAGTCTCTTTCAACAATACACTCACTGGAACACAGTTCCTCACGCCTTCACCCTACTCTCACTCTGCCATCGACTGTCGAAACACAATATCGGCTTCCACAGTCGATAATCCATTGTCGACAACGCCAATTTCGATGCTGAGTTGCCCATTGCAGTCGGTTTTGGCGGTGATGAGCCGTGAGGACAGGATTACGACATAACCTGTGACAGCAGAGGTTTCTTCCGCGCAAACGTCTACGCAATGTATCGGCACTGATGGGTCTGTTGGTCCCAATGGTCTGGCGTGCTATTTCCGTCGCTCGGGGGAAGCGCTTATGCAGATGGTGGCGCACAATCTGTCGGTCTTGACGTTGTGATGTTACTGAAGGTCGCCCACTGCGTGGACGGTCTTGGATGCTGTTAGTGACCTGAAAACACTCCTGCAGTCGGTAGATTGTCCTAACATGAACATTAAAATGATTGGCTACCCTCAATGCAGTCTGACCAACTTGCTATCGTCCAAAGACTTGGTTCTTCTGATCTCTCGTAAGTCGTGCTATGGTGATTGTGTCGACACAAAAATGATTTCAGGCGAGTTTGGGTCTCGCTTTCATTGGTAGGGTTGTTACGATATGGACGTGCCTTTTCTATGCGGAACCTTTTACCAATCCGTTTACCTTTTTAGGTGCGTTTGGTCGATATCCTTTTTCATCAGAAAACACACTGTTGTTGGTAATAACTGTCAGTTTGGATTCAAAAACATGTTAACAAAACGATACAATCATAAAATAAAAACATTTTGTAAGAACAAAAATTTTGCATTTGGTTTTGAAAAGCGACGTTTCTTTTGTGGTTCAGTATAGTTATGCTTGGATCAGATAGTCAATCTGGGATTGGATAATGGAGGTTAACTAGAGATTCAGCCCTAAACACCGAACATGGTTGTATTGCGTGGGGAATCCGTCTTTCAGTTTGTCCCGGATGGTCAAGCCTGGATCGAATGGTCAAGCTCGGGGCCTGCTTGATTCTCATTTCACTTTACTTTACGACGATGATGAAACAGTTTGGTCCAGGGACAAAGATATAGATTTTTCATCCTGGGGGTATTACCACAGAATGCCCAATGTCCTGAAAATGTATTTGTGAAAAGAAAAATATATATGACTGACATCCCAAAATCCAACAAACCGAGTGTTGCCTGTCTTTGTCTTTATCTTGGGCTGTGTTCCCAAGTGATTGCAACTTTATCATGCAACTCATATATTTCATGCTTCAAGCTCAGACCGCCTGTGGCTAGAGGATAGCGTATCAGCCTAGTACGGCAGTTCAGTTGTTCAAACTCTGGCAGCGTCATACCAAAGAGCGTTAAAATATGTTGTTTATTGTCGCCATGTGCTTTTGCAAAGTCGATATGTTTTTACTTTTAATCACTTCAAATAGAGTGCGTTGAACCGGAAGCTGGCAGGGGTAACGGAGGCGAAGAACGATGTGATATGCCACGAGTGGCGCTTAAAATGTTGAATATATTTGTACGTGAGTAATTATTAAATATGAGGTTGGAAATCTGAGAGCACAACCCTGTGAGGAAATGGGTGTCTACCTTTGATGGTGGCGATATTTTATTTTGATATTATAAATATTTTTCGAACAGAAGCGAGGGAAGCACGTAGCCAACCTTTGCTCGCTATAGGAACACTGGTCATTTTATCTTTACTGCGCAACCGTATTTGCGCTACAGTTTGTATCCACTTTGGCTTCAGCGTGCAGATGCACACACTCACTCACTGAGCGCATTTCTTAACCTAATTTAGGAAATCTTGTGAATTTCTGTGAATCCTAAATAAAGTGCGCAGTAAAGTTGATAAAAGTCCAGCATAAAAACATAATCAGAAATATTTCCTCATAGAAAAGGTTTCCTTCCGTCGTCGAAAGCGTGGGCGCCGACTGGAATATTCCGCTAAAGCTAATTGAAATGAGTTTAAGGTGTGTTTGAACAGGTACACCTTCAAGTGATAAACATAATGTAAACCATGAAACACTGTGGAAACGCGTTCTTAGATATTGCAATATAATCCTGCTGCTCATTTGCACGAGTTGTTTGTTGAAACTGGGCGTTATATTAATATTCGTAATCATAGAATCTGCAACCTCTGTAACGTTAATGTTGTATAAGACGAATACCATTTTCTTTTTATCTGTCCCGCCTATGAAAATCTTAGAAAGAAATATTAACATCCTACTATTATACCCATTCAAATCAAATAAAAATGACTATATACTATTAACAAGTACAAGTAAAAATACTATTGAATTACAGAACCTGTCAATGTTTATCTATTTTGGATTTATACATAGGAAGTTTGTAATCTGTAAATATTTGACATATGTATTTCTGCTGCTCAGTTGTAAATACTGTGTATATAAATGTGTTGTAGGCCTATAAAGATTGATTGAATATAATCCTGAAACTGGGTTCACACATAAACCCCATGTCTGTAAAAATATAAAAAAATATTACGGCTAATAAAAAAGAACATAGCAAACAAAAAAGACATACATCCATGTTTATTTGTGGCTAAAAATGAAACGAATTAGAAAAGAGTTATTCCGTAGTGGTCTATAGCAGATTTAGGCCTTTGGTTGCCCCTGTTTCTCCGACTGTTATCGACAAGTTTCCTTTTTAATAAGGTTTGTAATATGGTAGTCAAATCCTCTTTTGAAGTGTTTAGGGTCTGGTCATTTATCATGGGGAGGTGGGTCAAGTTGGACTGACCTTAGGACACATTCAAACTTTGATGACCCCCGACCCCAAAAAAAAAAAACAACAACTTTGAGACAAGGTGTCAGACGCGTTGATACTGGAGCCCTTTTCCTTATGATCCCTTTTCTTCCTCCAAAAGCTGTCAAGATTTCCTGCGTCTTGTGGCCTAGTTTTCATATAGACCAACGCAGAATATTTCTTTTTATTGTTTCAAAATAAATTGTATCATTAGATATTACAATTAATGTTAAGCCATTGTGTTGTATTTTCGTTTCCAAGAGCAAGAAAATCATTCACAGGGAATTCAAAACGAAAGTGCAAACTTGGCATTGATTCATATTTATTTCACAAAAGTTTCATAGTCGGATTAATATAACGATTCCTCAGAATGATCTCCTAAATACGAAATAATTTTTTTGTTTTCAAATATAGCTATACCTAAGATTAATGCAAGCAAAATAAGAGGCTTAAGGTGACATCGAGGAAGCGAATTATAGATGTATAAATAGGTCACCGGGGAATCCCTATGCCACAATGCCTCACAGTATGGGTGTCAGCGGGCTGCTGAATGTAGTTCTCCACGTGCTGGTGTTTAGAGGTAAGTCTTTGACAATTTCTTTATAATTCAAACCATATGATACATCTATTTATATAGATGCATCATTCGAAAGTGCGTATTGCATTTCATTTATTAGACTTTATTTTTAAATATCGATGTGTTATAGATAGCACGTAGGGTTCACACCATTCCACCGCCATATAGCTGGAATATTGCTTGATGCGGCGTAAAACTAAACTAAACTCACTCACACAATTCCACCAATATGACACTGTATTATGAAATATTGTATCCTCCGCAGGGAGATGAAAATTCAATTGGGATGCTCCTATGTTAGCTTACATAGAAAATACATGTACTGTCAACACCTTGTACTTAATACACTTAATATACATAAAGCAATACTCTATAATAAGGCAATACTGCACAATGGTTCAATTCATACAATTGTCACCATATAATGGACACAATTATTCCTAGTCTACCTCACAGTCCCTGAAACATATTATTTTCCCAACCACTAAATGAAGCAAGTCTAGATTTCCTCAGGCTATGGATCTCCCATCTCATTGTGACTCCTTTTCAATTTAATTGGAATTATTTGTTACTATCAAATTTATTTATGTTCAAGCGTTAGTCTAAATTCTTCCCTGATGTTGTCGTTTAAGAATTATATTTGTCACTTTGAATATATGTACCAGAACGTGTTTATACCACACACATGTATACCGCTACAGGGGATCGCAAAACATACGTTATCAATTTGATACGAAATTACCGAGTTACCCAGTACATCTTTGTCCTCTTTTCGGTGAATGACAAGCGTCATGCATTGTTTGACGTCAACACAAACATTGAACTTGACCTAGCCAAGAGTTTCCTCCCACTGTGAAAGGGTTGACCTACATATGGTGGATGTTTTTGTCACAGATAAAGAATGACACTCCATGCACCCTTTCAGCCACTGAATGAAACACGCCGCGCTATCCTGGTTTCATCAGGAAGATTGTCTGAGGGTAATCAGGTTTGAGCGGATTTTGTAGTGCACTTAGATCAACAACAACAAAACACATCAACAAATTCGTGAGTGAACAGACATTGTTTGACACATCCCCTCCCCAGTCAAAGTCAAGTGTCAGTTACGGTCAGTCAAAGTCAGTAACAATCAGTCACGATCAGTCACATTCAGTCACGGTCAGACACGGCCTGCTACAGTCAGTCATTGTCAGTCACGGCCTGCTACAGTCAGTCATTGTCAGTCACGGTCAGTCACGGTCAGTAAGAGTAAGTCATTGTCAGTCATCGTCAGTCACAGTCAAAATCAGTCATTGTCAGTCACAGTCCGTCAAAGTTAGTCATTGTCAGTTACCATCAGTCAAATGTCAGTATCGGTCAGTCAAAGTTGTTTTTGTCAGTCACGGTCAGTCACCGTCAGTCATTGTCAATCATGGTCGGTCACGGTCAGTCATTGTTAGTCATTGTCAGTCACTGTCAGTCAAAGTTAGCCATTGCCAGTCACCGTCAGTCATTGTCAGTAACGGTCAGTCAAAGTCAGTCATTCTCAGTGACAGTCAGTCATTGTTAGTCACAGTCAGTCACAGTTAGTCATTGCTAAATCACGGTCAGTCATTGACAGTCACGGTCAGTCATGGCCTGTTACAGTCAGTTATTGTCAGTCACGATCCGTCACGGTCAGTAACGTTCAGTCAAAGTTAGTCATTGTCAGTCACGGTCAAAGTCAGTCACGGTCAGTCAATGTCAGTCATTGTCAGTCTTTGTCAGTCATTGTCAGTCATTGCCAGTCACCGTCAGTCACCGTCAGTCATTGTCAGTCATTGTCAGTCATGGTCAGTCACCGTCAGTCACAGTCAGTCACAGTCAGTCATTGTCAGTCATTGTCAGTCATGATCAGTCAATGTCAGTCATTGTAAGTCATTGTCAGTTACCGTCAGTCACAGTCAGTCACATTTAGTCACGGTCAGTCATCGCCTGTTACAGTCAGCCAGTCACGATCCGTCATGGTCGGTTACGTTCAGTAAAAGTAAGTCATTGTCAGACATTGTCAGTCACCATCAGTCAAATGTCAGTTATGGCCAGTGAAAGTTAGTCACGGTCAGTCACGGTCAGTCAAAGTTAGTCATTGTCAGTCACGATCCGTCATGGTCAGTCATTGTTAATCATTGTCAGTCACGATCCGTCATGGTCAGTTACGTTCAGTAAAAGTAAGTCATTGTCAGACATTGTCAATCACCACCAGTCAAATGTCAGTCAAAGTTAGTCATTGTCAGTCATGGTCAGTCATGGTCAGTCAAAGTTAGTCATTGTCAGTCACGGTCAGTCACAGTTAGTCATTGTCAGTCATGGTCAGTCAAAGTTAGTCATTGTCAGTCATGGTCAGTCATGGTCAGTCAAAGTTAGTATTTGTCAGTCATGGTCAGTCAAAGTTAGTCATTGTCAGTCATTGTCAGTCATTGTTAGTCATTGTCAGTCACGGTCAGTCAGTCATTGTTAAAGTCAGTAGTCAGTCAAAGTAAGTCAGTCACGGTCATTGTCAGTCAAGTCATTTAGTCATTGTCAGTCACGATCAGTCAAAGTTAGTCATTGTCAGTCATTGTCAGTCATTGTTAGTCATTGTCAGTCATTGTCAGTCGATCAGTCACAGTCAGTCATTGTTAGTCATGGTCGTCAGTCACGGTCAGTCAAAGTTAGTCAAAAGTTAGTCATCAGTCAGTCATTGTCAGTCACGGTCAGTTAGTCATTGTCAGTCATGGTCAGTCAGTCAAGTCTTTGTCAGTCATCGTCAGTCATTGGTCCGTCACGTCAGCCGTCAGTCAGTCATTGTCAGTCAGTCAGTCAGACTTTTAGTCACGGTCAGTCATCGTCTGTTACAGTCAGCCAGTCACGATCCGTCATGGTCAGTTACGTTCAGTAAAAGTAAGTCATTGTCAGACATTGTCAGTCACCATCAGTCAAATGTCAGTCACGGTCAGTCAAAGTCAGTCATTGTCAGTCAAAGTTAGTCATTGTCAGTCACGGTCAGTCAAAGTCAGTCATTGTCAGTCAAAGTTAGTCAAAGTCAGTCACGGTCAGTCAAAGTTAGTCATTGTCAGTCACGGTCAGTCAAAGTCAGTCAGTGTCAGTCATTGTCAGTCAAGGTTAGTCATTGTCAGTCACGGTCAGTCACAGTCAGTCA
This sequence comes from Haliotis rubra, assembly GCF_003918875.1. NCBI lineage: Eukaryota > Metazoa > Mollusca > Gastropoda > Lepetellida > Haliotidae > Haliotis > Haliotis rubra. Next base: position 107,840 of record NW_025767158.1, read on the forward strand.
TTTGTCAGCCCAAGTCAGTCATTGTCAGTTACAATCATTCAAAGTCAATGTCAGTGATTTGTCAGTCACAGTGTTGGAACACTACCCAACCGGGATACGTAGCACTACCTAAACTGAGGCACCAGCATGGATCGCACAAAGTGAGCGATCAAAGCCACTCAGCCACCGCGTCTCCCACCACAACATGGAGACTAGTCAGTCACTAGAGTTAGATTAAGCTCTTTAACTCAGTTTGTTAGTTGTCACATAGTTTGTTTGCTGGGAATTTCTTATGTTGTAGCTAAAATAAAGGACCTACACATTCTGATCAGGACCCACAACTTTTTATGGTTCTGGGTCCTGAGGGCCTGAGGGCCTGCAGCGTTTTGGAGAAAATATTCGACTCTGTACACATAAAGAAAGTGTAACCCCAAGTGTAACATAGGTGGTGTCAGAGTGATAGCTTGTTTTGGTAAAATATAGAGAAGAAAGAAGAAAGACACGAAAAATATTGTATTTAAGGGTCACACACTTCATAAAAGTGTCCGGCCAACATTGACCTATGAGACACTAAATACATATAGGACATAAAAGTAATATGTTAAAAGGTTAATACTGTAAAATATCATAAAAGGTAAAAGATGAAAGGACATTCCTAAAAGAAAACATTGTAAAAACCGTTGCGGCTATGGATTTTATATGGCATCCGTTAGATACTATGTAAATAGTTTTATCAGCTGAGGATAAGGCACTGAGGGACCTATCATTTATGTCTAGTTTATTAAAGAGCTCATATCCAATTCGTTATAAAAACTACATTCAACAAGAAAATGAACCTTGTCCTCGCAAGAGGCACTGTTATAAAATTAGCATGTGCGATTTTCTAATGGTGTTATGGGTCGTGTAAAATGTCCAACTTACACTTCCAGTGGCAATGATCCGCATCGTAACTTGCTGAACGATTAAGATTAGCTTTTACATAATATTAACATATGTTGGTATCTGATCGTATCTAGTTCCCGTTATTATTAACACCTTGGCAATCCAAACATCACTCTTGACGCTGTGTTGTTCATTAATACGATAAGGAGGATAAGGCCAAACAAGCATTGATTTATGTTAAAATGGTGCGGTTTTATGGTGTACAAGAACCAGATTGCTGCTCTCGCCTGTCAGATACCAATTATGTAACATATCGTTGTTTCAAAACGTATCTCGCTGCGCTTGTTAAATACGGCTAGAGAGAACACGGACGATAAGTGGTACCTTATAAATGCTGGTGTAGAAGTAATTATAGCTCTTAACACGTTATCAGGTTTTTACTTCCTACCATTCCAGGTGCGATAGCTTGGATAACGCAATGCATAGATCGTCGGGAAGATAAGATCATCTTCAACTGCCCTTCGGATCACGTGATCTACCAACCTAAGATTGTTCTGGGAGCAAGCGCTAACGACAGGTGCAGGTTCCAAGATGGCGACTGTACAGGTCTCACCCTCGAACTAAGGAAAGAGAGGGCGGCGTGTTTCTGGAGCAAGTGGTGTAAACTACGTTGGAGAAGTACTCAGCCCATGACGTCCCCAGTCAACACCACGTGTGATAGTGTCAGGCCAACATACGTCATGTATGACAACCCTACATGTATTCAGACAGGTATGACAATCCTACATGTATTCAGTCGGGTATGACAACTCCACGTATATTCTGTCAGATGTGACAACACCGCGTGTATTCTGTCAGACGTGACAATTCCATGTATATTCAATCAGGTATGACAACACCACAGCATTTTGTGATCATAGGTACTGTTTGAGTGACCCTCTTATTGTCTGTCTGAAATAAAAATATATGTACACTAATTATCTACATTATGAATATATAAAGAATATAGCCATAATAAGTGGAAGTCTGTCTCCCAGTCCTTAAATCGCGTTATTTTCCCTTCCGCCCAGCCCGTTCTGTAGTGCTGAAGCCCAAACTGAAGCAAGGTTTGATTGTCTCAATCTCACGTCCTATTGGGGCTCCTTTCCAATTTATATGGAATTATTTGTTTGTATCAAGTAAGTATATATGTTTAGAGACAAAGCAAAGATATGATTAAAAAGGACGTGCTGGACCGTTTTCAGATGAAATCCTCGATATCTGTTCCCGTGATTCCCAGCTGTCACGTATCACTAAAGGCGTCATACGTAGCAGCCCAAGTTACCCCTACAACTATGACGACATGATGACGTCATGCAGTCAGGTGCTCCGTTTCCGACCTGGACATACCTTGGTGATCACGGTGGACGACCTTGACACCAATGGCCACAACCAGGATCATCTGAAGATCTCAAGCCAGGCGGGACCAAGGGATAAAGTGTTGTTTTACAGACGCGGCTTGGAATCGAATGAGGAAAACTTCCTAATACAAGGGGAAAACGTCACTATTACCTTCAGCATATCAGCAGGGAGGCGGGCAGGACGAGGGTTCATACTTCGATTCGAATGTAAGTCAAAACCTTTTTTGTGATAAAAATGGCTGGAAGACCTAACATAACGCGTGCTGTAAACCCGTCACTGTGTAAGTATCTCATGTGTTCAACCACTAACACAATAGGGCCCGTAAGTAGGTCACGGCACTTCGCGAGACCTTAGTAATTCCGGTGACAAACAACATTTCATACCTTTTCGAATGTCCTCATGGCTGTCAGTTGACAGTAAGGAACAGATAATCCTTGAAGGAATAACAACTTTCCGATCTAACCATCCCAAAATTACCCAACAATTACGACTCTCAGCAGCTGTGACAGCTAAGCATGGTTGTACACTTGGTCTGGTCTAGTAAAGTCATATTTGGCGGTCGCGCAGTTTGGAACCAGATCTTGTTCTTGAATATACGCTTGTCACCGGAAATCTGGTACCGGAAGTATGCAGGGACCCCCTCTCATGTCGCAAGTTGAGGTGGGAGCCGTGAACCAGCTTAGTACCAGAAGTTGTGCCTCGTGAGACTTACAGGCCTATACCGTGATGGAACGTCAGCACTGCCATATTTTGATATTTACGTATGTTAGGCAATTAACACGTCATCCCATAAACTTTGATGTGCCCTGTGTTTTTGACACATATACCCCAAACCCAAGTGCCGTTAATGATATTAATGAATGGTTCAATGTCGAAGACAAATAATGCAGGCGTGTTTACACTTCGTTTACCAATACTCATAGAGATATCAAAACTACTGACTCAAATGGTCATGGTTGGCACGTACAGATTCTGTTTCGACAGATGCTAGAGTAGTCTATGGAGCCGCAATTCGGTCAGCAGTCTTTAATACGGGTTTAATAAAGAGGTTCATCAAAATTCACTGGTTTATTCAACAGACATGAAGGACGAGAGCACTCAACGGACAATCAAGGATCTGGTACAGACGCCGTCCGTAAAAAACTCACAACTGACAAACACAGCGGTCACTGGTGAGTCTTAATAATTTCTTTTCAGTAGTGTGATGAACAAGATGACAATATGTACAATTCATAGTATTGTATTTCACTTGTTTAGAAGAACCTAAGGAACACCCGAGTTTCATATATAGTGTTCACAAAAAGTATGGGATATTGTAAATTTGAGACAAATAAAAGTAAACGTATGTTTACTTGCCATTTGGAAACAATGTTCATGTGGAAATAAGGATGTCTGGCAACATTTTTCAACAAATTAACTTTGATAACGATGGAGACGTTTTTGTAGACACTGCGAAGTTCACCAGGGTTGGTAACCCAAATGCCACAAACGGGTTAATAACGGGTTGGCCCACCATTAGCTGCCAAGCAAGCATGACATCACCGTTTCATACTCCTAATGAGGTGTAAAATGTCAACTTGAGGAATCCTCTGACATTCCTCTTAAAGTCCCACGTCCAGTACCTTCAAGTCCTGACATTGGGTGGTGTGTGTGTGTGTGTTTGGGAGGGTGGGGTGGGAGTGGGGGGTAGTGTGCCGCCTCTGCACTCGTCCGAGCGTATACCACACATGCTCTACGGAGGAGAGGTCGGAGACATTGCTGGCCATTGAAGAGTTTGGATTTGGTGCTGACGAAGATGAAGGACAACGCGAGCACGATGAGGTCTGGCGTTATCATCCTGTAAAATGAAACCTAGTCCGTGGCAACATGCAAACGGCAGTACGTGTGGCGGGATCATGTTTAGGGTAGTAGATACCAGTGACTCTCCCTTGGCAGATGTGGCGATCGGACCTGCCCGTCATCATCACCCCACCCCACACCATAACAGACCCTCTTCTATATCGATCATGTGTAATCTCGGCAGCTGTGTATTAGCGTTCACCAGGGCGTCGCCAGACACGATGACGGCCGTCATTGAAGTCCAAGGTGAAGCTGAACATCACATGGGATCACTGGGCATTGCTCCACCGCTGGTCTCCGGGCTTGCCCGTGGTGGTTTGTTACGGGCAACGGAATGTAAGGTCGAAGGCATGCAGCATGGAGACGGTTCCGTATAGTCTGTGTGGAGATGCGCTTCCCAGTGGCCTGTCTGTGTACTTGCAGCAACTGTGTCGCATTTTGTGGACGATCACGGAGGACTCCAGTGATGATCCGCCGGTGGTGGTACATCTGAGGCGACCACTTCGAGGCCTATCCTGAACTCTTCCAGTGGCAGTGTAACGTGTCCACAACAACAGTTCTGCTGCTAAGTGGGATTGTGTTTTTCCGGACTGGAGCATCCCTATGGCTCTCAATCTTTAATCTTTGCATTGTGGAAGTGGTGAAATGATGGATGGTCATGGTCCTAGACCCACATTTATAGCCACCCTTGCACATGCGGCACGTGCATTTTACCATCTGCATATGTGAAACATGATGCGATATTTCATATCCACCCCCCTGATTCGTTTGGGTCCAATGTTTCCGGATCCAAGGACGCCTGGTGGTCAATGTGCAACATGTTAAGGTGGGCCAATGGTTATCCTCTCAAACATACCTAAAGCACTCGGAGGAATCTACATTCCTTTGTTTTTGATGCTGTGTTTAACTTCAATATCCCCTACTTTCTGTGAGCAGTTTATGACTTTGTTTACAACTAGAATATGCCATACTATATGATACTTGAATTTATTTGTTCACTTTTTCCATTCACAGTTACAGGCTCTGTTGACAAATGCATCGTCAGCAGGAAAGATTCCATGAGTATCGTGTGTCCTTCCGGTCACGTGATATTCAAACCTGAATTTGTAGCTGGTGTGAGCAATGGCGGACAATGCATGTCTGTTCCCGGAGATTGTCAAGGCCTCACCCATACTCTCATCACTCAACGAAATCGGTGCTACTGGAAGAACGCGTGTGATTTCAGCTGGACGAGAGGAGTTCCTTTAACCATGACAAGCACGATGAACTGTTTGGCCCAGGTTCCCAAATACATCTCAGTGGAGAGCTATCAGTGTAAGCCCAAAGGTAAGTATGTTTGGTTGGTTGTTGTTTAACGCCATATTCAGCAATATACCAGCAATGTAGCGGCGGTCTCTGAACCAGACAGTCCAGTGATCAACATTATGGGCATCAATGTACGTAATTGGGATACGATGACATGTGCCAACCGAGTCAGCAAGACTGTCAAAGAAAACGTTATAATACATGAATCGGAGAGTTAATATTTACATGAATAATCAAACCACTTGTTTTCTTTGTCAGTTGTTCTAAGTACCATTAAAAGTTATTCTAGAAATATCATTATGATGTGAAACGGATTAGTCACATGATTATCGTATTGTATTCGAGTCGGATCTTCTACGTGGCGATAGAACACTATAACCATAACGCTACTCTTCTTCTGTGAAACGGGGCGGTGGGGTATCCTAGTGGTTAACAAGCGTTTGCTCGTCGCGGCGAAGATCCGGGTTCAATTCCCCACATGGGTGCAATGTGTGAGCCTATTTCTGGTGTCCCCCAGATCGTGTGTCCGTGATATTACTGGAATATTGCTAAAAGCGGCGTAGAACTAGACTCACTCACTCACTCTTAAGTGAAATACATTATGGAATATCCTTCTGACTGAGCGGTTAATAATTCAGCAATCACACCAAAGTGAGCTTCACACATTGTACCCTAGCGGAAAGGAAACTCGAACCCGAATTTCGACGTGAAATCGGGAGCTTTAAACACCGGGCACCCTATCCATAAAACGTTCGTAGCACTATGCCCTTCGTAAACCTATGGTAAAGTATAGCGTAACGATAGGTAGTAACGCTACGAACGCTCTGTGGAACGGGACCCAGGCAACCCCACCGGTAAATACTGAAGCGTTTTCGTTCGTTACGCCGAAGACCCGGGTTCGATTCCCCACATGGGTACAATGTGTGAAGCCCATTTCTGGTGTCCCCAACTGTGATATTGCTGGAATATTGCTAAAAGCGGCGTAAAACTAAACTCACTTACTGACTGAAGCGTTAATATGATTATTTCATTTAATATGGTTTCCCTGACTTTCAGGGTCTGTCTTCAACATTTGTGACAGAGCCATTGACGTCATCAACGCCACAGCTGGTATCATACGTAGCCACTCCAACTACCCATGGCACTACTCTGCAATTGAAACCACATGTCGTAAATACATCCCTGTCCACAACACGTACGGTTTACGTATATACACTGAGGAAATCGACCTTGACCCTGACACAAGACAGGATAATCTCCGGTTCTTCAACGCCAAGGGTGAGATGAAGAAGGTGAGAGGGAGCCAGAATGTGGACATTACTGTCAAGGATGGATGTGTCATGCTGCAGTTCCACGTGTCCATGCGATCAAAAGGAGGGAAAGGTTTCATTCTAAAGTTTCAAAGTAAGAATGAACACTTGTACAGCATTGTGTGTAGGTGATCAAGAGTTTAACGCAGCCTTAAAGATTACATACAGAGAACGAGAGAGAGAGAGAGAGAGAGAGAGAGAGAGAGAGAGAGAGAGAGGGAGGGGAGGGAGAGAGAGAGGGCACAGATAGACAGACAGACAGAGTACGAGAGTGAAGGGAATACGTAATAGAGAGAGTACGTAATACAGAGGGAGTATGTGAAAGGAAGGTGGCACGGCCTCACGGTTGTCCAAAGGAGCTGCACTTGGATGTACTTTCAGGTTCGGAGAAACCCCTTAGAACCCGAGGGACGGTTTCCGAGAAGACAGGCATTTGTTTAAGTCAAATTGGGATACCAAGAAAAAACATAGTTTTGGTATGACACATATTATTACAAAGGTAACGGCAATCTGTACATCTCAATGCTTATGTTAGGTTCATAACTTCCACCAAGCTGTCATATATCATTATCGTCATCTGCATAAAAGTACGTCCAGTATGGTGTCCTACCATTACTGACCGAGGTCCTTTTGGAGACGATTGGCCCATCTTCGTCAAAGCATCGCGTCATTATACATGGTGTTCTTGTTCACTTGCAGCTGCAGTGAAGTCCAGCGGAGAGACGAAGACGTTGCCATCACATACCTGCGAGGATATGATGAAGCGCAAAAAGCACGGCCGTAGTACTGGAGGTGAGTTAGTGACATCAAGAGAGAGTGAGTGAGTTTAGTTTTACGCCGCACTCAGCAATAGTCCAGCGGTATGTAAATAATGGACTCTTGGCCAGACAATCCAGTGATCATCAGCATGAGCATCGATCTGCGCAATTGGGAACCGATGACATGTGTCAACCAAGCCAGCGAGCCCGATCCCGTTAGTCGCCTCTTACGACAAGCATGGGTTACTGAAGGTACATTCTAACCCGGACATTCACGGGTCGAGTGACATCAAGAAGCAGATAAATCTTGTCAACTGCTTTCATCTTAAAGGAGACGGTTTCATTGTTCAAGAAACGAAATTTCAAAAATCGAATCTTCAACTTAGCTCTCGTCAATTTACAGTATCGAAACGTTTCATCATCATCATCATAATTATCATCATCATCACCACCGTCGTCGTCGTCATGATGATGATGGTGGTGGTACCGATGATGGTGATAATGAAGATGATGATTATGATGATAATTCAGAAACGTTTCGATACTGTGATTGATCACAGCGAAGTTATAGATTCGATTTTTCAAAATTCGTACTTCTCCATTCTGTGAGTTGCGTTGTGGTTATACGACATCGTCCTTTACTGCACTGTTGCCACGGTTCTCATTTGACAAGATGATAAATCATTGTATACTTTTCGTCCTTCAGTGGGGCCGGTGGGGTAGCCTAGTGGTTAAGGCGTTCGTTCGTCACGCTGAAGACCCGGGTTCGATTCCCCACATGGGCACATTATGTGAAGCCCATTTCTGGTGTCCCCCGCGTGATATTGTTTGAATATTGCTAACAGCGGTGTAAAGCCAAACTCATTCGTCTTTCAGTGAAAGCTCGTGGGGGACAACGGACACGCTGCTCTGACTCGACCGGGACGAAGGTCCGGTGTAAGAAGATTAGACGAAGAAAGAAAGGCAAGAAGGGCATTACTGTTGTCAAGGCAATGGTGAGGAAGTCTGGGAGAATGCAGAATACCGAGGGGGAAAAGACCAGAAAGGGGCGTCGCAACAGACGAGGACGGGAGAAGAAGAGAAGGAACAGACGTAAAAATAGGAGAGGAAGAAGAAAGAAGAAGAACAAATGGAGAAGAAGAGGCAGACGACCCAATGTACGTCAAACGTCTGTCGATGGAACATGGAATACAATAAATAGCGAAGCTTCGTAACAAGTCGTGAGGTCATGTTCATGGACAGGTTCATTTTGTCAACGGCGCTGTCAAGTCATTGCAATCTACGTCTTCAACGTTTCAATGGTGCTGTTAATTCATGCAAAACATGTGCATAAGTGTTTCAGTCGTGTTGCCAATTTATGCCAACCATATTTGTTTCAGTTGTGTTGTCAACTGATGAATCACTGCAAATCACAAGGTTTTAACTATTTGAATAGTGTTGCCTTTTCACGTAAATCATACGTGTTCAGTATTTCAATAATGTTGCCCATTCATTGCAAAGCTCGATGTGTTCACTGTTAGAATAGTGTTTCCTTTTCACGTAAACACGAGGCCGTTGGTAGCCGAGTGGTTAAACCGTCCGCTCGTCACGCCGAAGACCCGGGTTCGATTCCCACATGGGTACAATGTGTGAAGCCCATTTCTGGTGTACCCGGACGTAATATTGCTGGAATATTGCTAAAAGCGGCGTAGAACCACACTCACTCACCTAAACCATATGTGTTCAATAGTTCAATAATATTGCCCATTCATTGCAAAGCTCAATGTGTTCACTATTTGAATGGTGTTGCCTTTCACGTAAACCGAGGATTCAATATTTCAGTAATGTTGCCTATTCATTGCAAAGCTCAGTGTGTTCGCTATTTGAATGGTGTTGCCTTTCACGTAAACCATATGTCTTCCATAGTTCAGATATACTGCCAATTCATTGCAACTACAAGTTGCTAACTATTTATCGCATCCTGAATGTTTCAATATTACAGCATAGTATCGGACACCATGATGAACGTTTAAGCGTTCGGCTGACTTATTCATATGTGAAAGAACCCATTCCATTGGATTTGTCCAATGCATAGAGAATTTCATACTCGTTTCACTAAAATCATCACATGCTGATTAACCTTCGAGATTAGACCCGCCATTGACGTCTTAGACTGTTTTGTATATTTAAAATCAAAACACAAGAAGGTTCATTGTATTTGTTATAAAACATTATTCCCAAGTCTTGAAGTTAAAACACACATATTACTTTGATGACTACTACTTTTGAGTTATGTTCACCATCATAAAATCACGATTGTACCTCGCTATGCAACATAACAGAAAGTACCTCTTTAACAATACGTCGTATTCTCCTTATTAGTCCATGTAATGGTAAGATTAACCAGAAATAATTAACCCGCCAAATCGGCGAAATATTATTTTTTCACAAATGGGAAATTGGTCAGTTGGTTAATCGGTTATGGAAATACAACAAGTCTTGAGATACAATGTCGCGTATGACGTAACAGACGAATGGTGACGTCACTGGTACGTCACAGTGCTACACAAACAATGTGTTTTTCTAAGTCGAGCCAAAAGGTGTTCCTTGGTGTTATACCGTTATTTGAATGAAAATTCGGTAAATCTACATTTGCATTTATCCTGCTATCAGACGCCGTGTTTTCTGAACCGTTACTGCCAGGAATATCGATATAAACAGTAACATTTCACAGAAGCATATTTGTTAATAGGGAAACTCGTTTATCTGGACTCTCTATCTAACATTCCGGACTATATGGGCATCACTGTTTGTCAATTATCTCTTCAGTGTATTTTTCATTCATGATGCTTCACCTTTTCGTAACATTCCTAAAGTATGTCTTGTATCAGCATTGCAGTGTGTGTTTGATTCCATTGTGTGCTGCCGATTCTTTTATCATTGTTCATTTTGTTATGTTGAATAAAATCTATTTTCGTAATCTTCTTTCCTGTGTTACTTTCAAAACCACACAGCCGTCCACGGTTCAGACATGTTGGTTTCAGAATAAGATGTTGTCTTTGACAGGAAACGTATAAATGTACAGTAAACTTTTGATGCACTGCTATAGTGACACTATGGTATGTTGCGGTCCAGGCTAGCTATTTTCGAAACGTTCGTAACCCGACGAACTTCGTAAGCCCATTCTTAACACATTGGCTACGATCAAAGTTAAGAATTCTTAAGGCTACGAACGTTTCGAGAATAAGGGTCAAGATCTGGTTCCTTTACTCCAGTCAAGTCGTAGTAGAAAAGGAGTGAGTGACTGAGTCTTAAAGTAGGTGTCGTGAACTAGCAACTCATGTTCAGGTGGATATCATAGAAACACGGTATGTGTGACATGAATAGCAAAGTTCCTCGTTATATGTCAGGTGTGTGCTGAAGCAGCCGGTGATGTTTCAGGTGTGTCAGGTGATGTTTCAGGTGAGCACTGAAACAGCAGGGATGTTTCAGGTGTGCACTGAAGCATCAGGTGATGTTTCGGGTGTGTCAGGTGATGTTTCAGGTGTGCACTGAAGCATCAGGTGATGTTTCGGGTGCGTCATGTGATGTTTCAGGTGTGTACTGAAGCATCAGGTGATGTTTCAGGTGTGTACTGAAGCAGAAGGTGATGTTTCAGGTGTGTCATGTGATGTTTCAGGTGTGCACTGAAGCAGAAGGTGATGTTTCAGGTGTGTCATGTGATGTTTCAGGTGTGCACTGAAGCAGAAGGTGATGTTTCAGGTGTGTCATGTGATGTTTCAGGTGTGTACTGAAGCATCAGGTGATGTTTCAGGTGTGTCATGTGATGTTTCAGGTGTGCACTGAAGCATCAGGTGATGTTTCGTGTGGTGTGTCAGGTGATGTTTCAGGTGTGTGTACTAAAAAGCAAAGGTGATGTTTCAGGTGCACTGGAAGCAGATGTTGAAGCAGAAGGTGATGTTTCAGATGTGTACTGAAGCAGAAGGTGATGTTTCAGATGTGCACTGAAGCATCAGGTGATGTTTCGGGTGTGTCATGTGATGTTTCAGGTGTGTACTGAAGCAGAAGGTGATGTTTCAGGTGTGTCATGTGATGTTTCGGGTGTGTACTGAAGCATCAGGTGATGTTTCGTGTGTGTTGCTGAAGCAGAAGGTGATGTTTCAGTTGTGTACTAAAACAGCAAGGATGTTTCAGGTGTGCACTGAAGCAGAAGGTGATGTTTCGGGTGTGTACTGAAGCAGAAGGTGATGTTCCAGGTGTGTCAGGTGATGTTTCAGGTGTGTGCTGAAGCATCAGGTGATGTTTCAATTGTGTACTAAAACAGCAAGGATGTTTTGGTGTGTCAGGTGATGTTTAAGGTGTGTACTGAAGCAGAAGGTGATGTTTCAGGTGTGTTCTGAAGCAGCAGGTGATGTTACAGGTGTGTACTGAAGCAGCAAGTGATGTTTCGGGTGTGTTCTAAAGCAGAAGGTGATGTTTCAGGTGTGTCAGGTGGTGTTTAAGGTGTGTTCTGAAGAAGCAGGTGATGTTTCATGTGTGTACTGAAGCAACATGTGATGTTCCAGGTGTGTACTGAAACAGCAGGTGATGTTTCAGGTGTGTGCTAAAGCAGCAGGTGATGTTTCAGGTGTGTCAGACTGTCCAATAACTTGCCAGTGGATGCTCTTCCTTGGCACAAACAGTTTATCTTAAAAGACATGATGATATGACTCGTTGCTTCTACTAACGTCTTTGCCATGCCTGTGGCTTTGACTCCGAGTTTCATCCATGGTACGAGATTGAACATGTCCAGGGCGTCATGGAAAATGATGCTTTTAAACGTTTTTGGAATAGCCAAATACGTGCCTCAGAAGAATTCCAGGCAATAAACCTGACCTTGTCCTTTTTGATAAGGCTAATGAATTTATTTATATCATTGAATTTTTTGTCCTTTTTTACAGCAACGGCAAGATTCAGGAAAGGCATGCTTAATATGCGGACATCGCCTTTGAAATATCTCGCTTGCATCCTAAGGACACTGTCGTCTGGCTCCCCATTGTTCTCAGTGATCTTGGTTTGGTACCTCGTGTGTCCGGGTTCTCCATCGGGGGCACACTCTGACACTCTGGGTAATTCAGAAGGCTGCAGTGTTGGGGAGCCTGCATGTTCTCCGGAAAATTCTTGGTAGGTTCGACTAGGCAGCGTTTCCTGGGTGAAGTCCCTTTCACTGTCTGGGCTGCGTGTAGAGGGGGCAAGGGCCCTGAGCTGATGATGAGCCTTAGCAGCCTGACGGTGCCAGGGTCACCCGAACCCTGGTACGATGACACTAACCACGTCATCAAGCCTGACAACGTGTTCATGTAGTCGCTGTGAAGTCTAGCATAAGTGACTGGAAATCCCCAACATTTATACAGTATCCCATGCTTGTCATTTGATCGGTGGTCAGGTTAGTTCTCTATTTCTAATTAATGTCATCGTATCACGAATATTGGTCCATGTGCACCCTAACGGTAGTTTGCAGTAATGTTTTAATCTACCTTTCCAACAAACGCTTTAAAAAGATCGCAAATGACAAGGATCTACTTATATGCCAGTTTTGTTCGGATATTTAAAATAATGTCGAGCTAAAGCCACAGGGTGACGCAAGATGAACTCATGTACCTGTTCTTGGTAATAAAATATCTATCTATACTCTCCCAAAAAAGAAACGCATCATGAAAATAGCAATTTCATGTAGCAATGAATTAAAACGTGATTCATTTTACAAAAGGTTTTGCTCTGTTTATGAGTCCTATGGTGTTTATGTTTTGAAACATCACAACAAAACGCACCATCCGTAAAATACCCGTATTTAACGCATGATTTTCAATTTCGGCGTGTAATGTAACAGAATACACAATTCACTTGCAATGCACGTGAAAGTTGAGGATCAAATAGGCTCAATGATGGGTATAAAAGGTTGATCGCTGTCTGTCGATTATTCACTGTATTTGGAATATTGTTGACGAACGCAAAATGCCACGTCTAAATGAAGCCAACCGTCATATCGCCATTGGTTTGCTTGAAGCTGGCCATTCTCAACGTGCAGTTGCCCGACGCATGAATGTTCACCAAAGGCCCCTTTCCTCTAAACGATCGTAGCGCTACGAATGTCGTAAGTCTATGTTAAGAGTTACGATCACCTGGTGACAAAGACGTATCGTTTCTACTCCAGCTGACCGATGTTAACACGTTGACTGGTTTACGTCAAACATCGGCTGGCCTAAGTTGTGTATATGTACTTAACCCCAGCTTGGGGTGGGGTGGGGGTGGCTGGCCCTTAAATCACAAATACCCGTAACTCGCCGAGTCCACAAATACAAAACTCAGATGTACGATCTATGCAATAGTATAAGTATGTGTATGTATATCGTGCATGCACAGTGAGCAAATGTGTGAGTCCTACGCCGGTTTTAGCAATACCTCAGCAATATCACTGAAGGAACAACAGAAAAGTGCTTCCCAATTGTCCCCATTTGGCATGGTTTTACGATTTACCTCAAAATAACTCACTGGCCTCGCTCCTGAGGAAGAACAAGCTTTGATCCCACGTTCTGTGGCACAAGTTCGATTCAAATCGTTCAGTACCATATATTGTTGGCCTGCTAACTCCTACAGTGGAATCTGTCTATAAACTGGACTCTGACTAATCCATTTTATTTTTTTAAATCCCGGTTGCGATCGTCATACTTCCACTTTTAGCCTTCATCTTAATCGGATCTTGATTCTAAGTTTGATTTGACCATGTTTCGAGATTTTGCAACCCAGAAAGGGTTCGTAGCGTTACGACATTCGTAAGCCTATGATAAACTGTAGAGTTACGACAGGTCGTAATGTTACGAACGCGTTGTGGATCGGGGCCCTGGCCTTGAAATTGACACGCCATGACGTAAGTGACTCTTCAAGGGCGGCGCTAAAGCCAACACCTCACAACTGACTCACTCACTCATTTACTGCTATTCAAAATGTTTGAGATATGCATCATGTCGTAACTTTGTCCGAACTGTATTTATAGCATTAACCCATTTATGAAAATGTATTTAAGAATATGTTCAGAGAGTTTATTTACTTAGTGACAACCATCGAGAAAGGTCGAAAACCATCAAAAATCATCAGCTGTATATCATTGTACCGTAATATCCATGTATATAAATCCCTGTGTGGTCGGTGTAGGACATGCATCCTAATATTCATGTGTAAACATCAATGTGTGGTCGGTGTATGACATGCATCGTAATATTCATGTGTAAACATCTCCGTATGGTCGGTGTATGACATGCATCGTAATATTCATGTGTAAACATCTCCGTGTGGTCGGTATAGGACATGCATCGTAATATTCATGTGTATACTTCCATGTATGGTTGGATTATGACATGCATCGTTATATCCATGTGTAAATATTCATGTGTGATTGGTGTATGACATGCATCGTAATATTCATGTCTAAACATCTCCGTGTGGTCGGTGTAGGACATGCATCGTAATATTCATGTGTAAACATACATGTGTGGTCGGTGTATGACATGCATCGTAATATCCATGTGTAAACTTCCATGTGTGGTTGGATTATGACATGCATCGTAATATTCATGTGTAAACATCCATGTGTGGTCGGTGTAGGACATACATCGTAATATCCATGTGTAAACATCCATGTGTAGTCGGTGTATGACATGCATCGTAATATTCATGTGTAAACATCCATGTGTAGTCGGTGTATGACATGCATCGTAATATTTATGTGTAAACATCCATGTGTGATCGGTGTATGACAGTCATCGTAATATTCATGTGTAAAACATCCATATGTGATCGGTGTATGACACGAATCGTAATATACATGTGTAAATATCCATGTGCAGTCGGTGTATGACATGCATCGTAATATTCATGTGTAAACATCCACGTGTGGTCGGTGTATGACAGTCATCGTAATATGCATGTGTATCCATCCATGTGTGATTGGATTATGACATGCGTCGTAATATTTATGTGTAAACATCCATGTGTGGTCGGTGTATAGGCTAACGCTTAGTCTCTGAATATATATAGTTTTGATAGTAACAAACAAGCCCATTTAAATTGAAAAGGAGACCCAGGGAGACCAGACATTCTGCCTGAACCGGAGGAAATCTAGACTTGCTTTATTTAGCGCTTTAGCACTGCAGATAGGGCTTGGCAGTAGAGAAAATAATGTGGTTCAGGGACTGTGAGACAGACAAGTCGGTGTATCACACGCATCGTAATATTTATGTGTAAACATCCCTGTGTGGTCGGTGTTTAACATGCATTTGTTATTAAGATGACAATGTATAATGCAAACGAGCAGTGGACACGCAAAAAAACTATCGTCACCCTTATCAAATCAGAGGGACACTCCGAAACAGTCGGTAAAAAAACGTTTTTGAAAGACATATTAGCTGACCATAGAAGCTGAGCTAAATAAACCTCGAGGAGATCAAGATAGAATAGTGCAACCTACTGGTGCACCGAGTGCATCTATCGCACCAGTAGGTCCTGTTAAATATCCCGATAAGGCTCTGGTTGGCTGTAACTTGATCCAATAGGAAAGGCTCTATTCGTGAGTAAAGTATCTTAGACTATATCAACTACAACTTATTTATGTATATCATTTGTTATAGGGGGACACAGAGCGTAGCATAAAGGATATGCACTTGTTAACGCTGAAACAAAAGTTGCCGTGTTCGATGGACGCTGTGAGTTTAGTGTAACGAGTATTCTTCAGGGGCAATCACAACAGGGTGACATGATGTTCCTACTCCGGCATGGGTAAAGGTGGTACCACAAATCAGGACTGGCTATGAAGGAGGCACCGTGGGTGCGCCGCTTTTAGCAACATACCAGCAATATCGCAGAGGTGGACACCAGAAATGGGTTTCGAATCCGGGTCTTCGGCGTGATGAGCGAACGCTATAAGTGCTGGGGTAGACCCCCCACCCCCGTCCTGTAGTTAGTAAGACCTTGTAACCGTGACGCTCAATTTAGTGAAAACGGGTAAATTAATATTTAAGCTGTTTTCAAGATTTCAAAATTCATTATGTCAAATCTATGTGGCTTGCAAAAAAGCCATTATATATTCATTTGTAATCCGAGTTGATTCATTGTGTTGCGCACTGACTTTAACGGTTTCGACAGGTTATTTCTATTTCACTAACAACTTGGGCATCCATAGTGACCATGTGATCTTCTGCTGAGATTGGAATGTTGTACAAGAATTTTCTACTGATACCATTAATTATAAACGTATGAATAGTCCTAAAGCTTGAAACCAGATTTTTCAACTAAACGAAGATCTAGATTTCTTTGATTCTTGAACCCTTATGACCGGCGATACACCTGGCGACAACCCACACCACTTAAACAAGATGCAGTACATTGATCATGACTTGTGGAGCTATTGTTCTAGTTCTTTAGAGACTATAACACACCTATTTTATTATTGCAGCAAGGTTACTCCCATTTGGCAAAATCTTGAAAACTGGCTTAACAATAATCTTGATGTAAATTTAAAGTTCACTAAAGAACAAATTTTGCTCGGATTCGGCCATAAAAATAATTATCCAATCAACGTGATATTTATCCTTTTCAAAAATATCATCTTTAATTGTCAAATATCTAAACAGATGCCAACCTCTCAGTTTTTATAACAGGAGCTTAAAACCTATTGTGAACTGACAAAATATTCTTCTATGATAAGTTCAAGAATCGATCATTTATTCAAATTCTGGTCGATCGGCAACCTTCTGCTTTCTGAATGATGTTTTAACTTCTGCATGATGTATTCTGTATGAAGTTTTCTAACTGAAATCTACAACATGTATTTAAACATGACTGGAGTCATCAATGTAAATATGGAAAAAATAAATAAATTATAAAAAACCTTGGGCATCTGACAACCTGTGTATGTCCTCGACATTGATAACCTTAATTGTATATTAACCACTTCTACTTGACAAAACACATAAATGGAGCAAAATATGTTTATAGGAATATGGAAATAAAAACACATCTGTCATATGTATATTGCTGGAACCACCTGACTATTTATAATTGTCGATATTTATAAATCCTTGTGCTAGAAATGATCGTGTCAAGGATATTCAAAACATTGTATTAGGGCTCATTTGTGTTATTAATGAATGCAAATCGCGTAAATGCTATATATACACCCTTGTGGTAGACTCGATGCCTGTCGATGGTGTAGTATAATTGATTCGAATTGATATTTAAAATGCATCTTACTGAAGCTAAAGGTGAATAAGTATTTTAAATTCGATTGCACATTTCAGTTTCTGTTAAACTTACGTATATATACATTTTATTTTAAAAAGCAACAACCTTTTCAAGATCGGAAACTTTAACATTTTCCAGTCCGAGGTTAGGATGTTGTTTAAGAACAGTAAATTCAGACATAAAAGGCTAGTACATTTCAGGTACGGGGGTTGTAAAGATCGACCAGAGGAGAAACATGTTTTTATCGTGTTTGCAAATACCCATTTCAGCAGTTATTATTATGCTTATAAAAAGTCTTTCAGAGCAGATTAGGACTATTATTAAGTTTGTAACAAATAAACGACAACAGTACCTTTTCTGTTTTATTAACAAAATAAACATTTGCAAAACATAAACAAAATACACAATTCCTTTGTGAAAGATACTGTCAACACAGTGAAAAAGACTATATCTGAAACTTACACTGAATACGAATGCACAACAGATGACCAAAACGTGAATGAATTTAGGATTGACGATCAGCTGTGTTTAGATACAAATATTATTAAAGGTGAGACTGACTGACTGAGTTTGGTTTTACGCCGCTTTTAGCAATATTCCAGCAATATCACGACGGGGGACACCAGAAATGGGCTTCACTCGTTGAACCCATGTGGGGATTCGAACCCGGTTCTTCGGCGTGACGAGCCAACGCTTTAACCACTAGACTACCCCACCGCCCCTAAAGGTGAGAAGAGACTCAAGGAAACACTCCGTAAAAAAACAGACGAAAACAACTATCAAAAATAATAATAAAGCGAAATTGACAGGCGACAAAACGTATCTATACTGAGGCAAGAAGTATGAAACGAAAATCCTGAAGAAACGCAGGAGATAAAACACCAAGGCCTTGTTATGAGTGCTGAAGCAAAAATATGTTTAGTTCTAGATTCACGAAACTTAGTTCATTCGAAATTGTGAAATTCAGGAAATTCAGGTTGAAGTTAAAATCTTGTATACCACATTATCTACGAAACATTATCTGCTAAGTCCAAAAACTTGGTAAGAGACTTTGGTATCAGTGGATAAAGCAGATTAAGTTCAATGATTATGGCATACTTCAGAGGAACACTTTCCATATCAAGTAGTATACAAAGAGGTAACAACGTACGGCAATGTTTTTGGAAAATTGACGGTACATTTCATCTAGCATCGTATACTATAACTGGGAGGATAAGGTCAGTTATTGATAATTATGCTCATATAGGAATACCAAAATGGGATGTATGTTTGCTACAATGGCCAATCCTGGAATAATTATTGTCTGATTTTAATACACATAAACGTAACTTTAACCACTTGATCATAAGTCCAACACAGCCCACTCCTAATATCAACCTCACTAACAGAATTAATATGCATAACAATTGCTTTTTCAACTCAGACACAAGCTTGCTTGTTTCTTCTAAGATACCTATCTTTCCTCATTTGGCTTGGCACAAGCATTACCCTGAGTGTCTGGTTTGGTATGTAACTGTAATTTGTCAGTGACGAGGACATATTCGATACATGGGCGTGGTCAGCTCAGTGAAACAATATTTTCTGCAAGTAAACACAGATTCAGATAACATATCCAAACTATCCAACCGAATCCACCTCCACCACCCACATAAACAAATTTATTATAATATTTTCAACAAGTATTCAATATCGCCATAAAATGTTGATGAGTGTGTTAGCTAAAGAAATGAACACTCGACAAAATGACACATTACCTCATGGAATGATACCATATATAATGATTGGCAAAGTTTTGCTGTAATTCCCTTCCTAAAAGATACCTTAATGGCTGCAATGCAAAATACTACACCCTACCTTATCAAATACCTTTCCCTGTCAAAAATGGGCTATGCTGATATCAGCTGCAGCTGTTGCATGGGGAATGATAAGGACCCATATATTCTGGGCTTGCAGTAAGGTAAACGTTATGAGGAAATTACTTGAAAAATATGTATATATATATATATATATATATTGGAGAAAAAGGTATTCTGTTTTTATTTATCTAACTTATATATATTCTTGTATTTTTTAAAATTTCCCAGATCAGTATTTTTTTTATTACAGAGAGAAATGTACTATTTAATTTGGTTATCCTAGGCAAAATAACGACCAAATCAACATAATGTGATTATTAAATTAGGCTTGAAAATAATATGTCACCATTCTATACTATTCAGAATGACGTACATGATCAGTATGCTACAACATGATCACCAAATGTTCCTCTTTACATACTGATGGCTTCCATACATTCTTCGTCATGCTATGCTCCATTTTGATAACAACTATACTAACGTTCCCACTCTACAGCTGTCCAACATGTACAAACATCGATGTTGTTATCTGTTTTGTAAAATGTTGATAAATGCAACAAAACATAAAATAAAAAAATAATAATTTGCTGATAAACAAAATGTCACAGAGACATACGTAACATCTCGAAAGAGATACATATAACTCATGTTCGGAGTAGCATCTGGTAAACAGAACGGGTTTCATCTACAATCTGCACTAAGTTAGGGATACATCCATCTTATAAATGGCATGACCGATCCCCTAACAGTCCTGACTTGTAAATGACATAACAATCTAACAAATAAAATGCACAAATATTTATACACACACGAGTATAACTAATGAACCATCTGATTCCAAATCCAGTTCCGATTCACAAAGCATTCACAGCTTTACGGCCCGTCGTAACAGTACAGTTTACCATAGACTTACAGATGTCGTAACTGAACAATTTACCATATATTTATAGATGTCGTAACAGTACAGTTTACCATATACTTACGGATGTCGTAACTGTACACTTTACGATAGACTTACGGATGTCGTAACTGTACACTTTACCATAGACTTACGGATGTCGTAACTGTACACTTTACCATAGACTTACGGATGTCGTAACGCTAGGAACGCCTTGTGGATCGGGACCCATGCATATTGACAAACAATGGAACTCTACTTGCAAAAATGCACTGCTCCTACGTGACAGCTGGAGACCCACCGGTTCTAAACCGGAATGAACAGACCCAGACACTGTACCAGGTAAGGCAGATGATGAAGGTGTTAAAATCAGATTGTTCCGATTAGCACCAGAAAGAGATGCCTCTCGAATGTCATCAATGAGAGGGATGGATACTTCAGAAACTCAGTGGTGATTCCTGAGTTTGTCACAGCATAATCCGGCAGGACTGCTGGCCTGGGTAGGGTTCTGATACTTTACAGCTTTGTTGAGATGAACGCTGTGAGAGGTAACCCCATATTGCATGTACACCTGTGTCTAGTGACAGCTTCATCATCTCTATGATGGTAGTGCCAGGTGTTCAGTCTCCAACTCTTCTAACGTCTTTCAAACAATTAATCACACCAGTGAACTTCTGGATGTGACATATCCGAAACGGTTGGTGGTGCTTAATGAATGTTCTTATATATTTAAGAAATACGAAACATGATTGAAATGTAGTTTGAATTCTTCAAGACTAAAGTGATGGAAAATGCTAGGCTCAGATGTTTTACGTCAATCTCTATCTCTCTGCCTGTAGATCTGTGGTCGCCTCCATAGGAAGTTGTGTTTGGTGAACTTTCCAAGTGATCAACTTGCTTCTGCATCAGCGTGCGAAACGAGTGAGTGAAACTTTCAGACGAGCTTTTCTGGTTTTGTTAGCTCGAAATGGAACAAAACACGACAAGTTCCGAATCTAGTTACGGAAGGTCGTGAAATAATGTGGGTATTTATTTAATACACCGGTCGTTTCTACGGGCCGTGCGTCTTTCCCAAACGACCCGTGAAGATCCGGGGTAGAATAGGTCTTCAGCAACCCATGTGCTTGCCATAAAAGGCGCCTATGCTTGTCGTAAGAGGCGACTAACGGGATCGGGTGGTCAGTTTCGCTGACTTGGTTGACACATGTCATCGGTTCCCAATTGCGCAGATCGATGCTCATGCTGTTGATCACTGGATTGTCTGGTCCAGACTCGATTCTTTACAGACCGCCGCCATATAGCTGGGATATTGCTGAGTGCGGCGTAAAACTAAACTCACTCACTCACTCTTTCCCAAACTCAGAGTAGTTTCATTTGTATAAATCGACGTTTCCAAATCAAACCGTTAAAAAAACTGTCATTTGATTGGTTATAGAACCCACACAATCTTCATAAGGATTAGGCGGTCAAAGTTCGCACAGTTCACTGGAAACGACCTCGTATGAAATGCCATCAGATCATCACCCAGAAAGGTATCAAACGGCAGTAAAAGATATGATTTTCTGGAGCATGTTGTAAACATTACATCCTACTCCTTTTCCTCCCCCTTCGAGCATTTCGCCTCTTTTTAAAAGATTTTCTGCTATTCTTTCCTTTACGTCTCTTTTTTTGTCCTGAAAATGAAAAACAACACTGCATATAAATGTATTGGTGTACCTAAAGCATCTGGTCATTTACTTGTTAGGAATAACTACCACAACAATCACTTTCTTTTCTCGACTCATAGACACGATTTATGAATGAATGGTCACTATCATTTCTATCTTACTGCATACAATTTTAGTCCTATGCGTATTTTTTATCAGGTGTTTGATGTCAGTATGTATATCTTTTGCTTTGGGACTAGACAGGATACTAGTCTAAATCAATTGGCACCCGTTACATCATAATCAAAGGGCGGTAACTCTGACCCGTTTAGCTCGGCAAACAAAGGCCTCATAATGGCATAACATGTCAGTACTTATATGGAGGGTTAACATTTCATTGTAAGAAAAATGAGTACATATTTTCATACATGTATATTGACTAATTAAAAACTTTATTTTGTTTCACATAAGAATAAAGGTGGTTTATTCGTGTACACGGGTGTTGTAAATGACCATTGAAACTCGGGTGAAAAAAAGTGTGCAACCCCTCCTTTTCTCAATAGTGTGCACCCCTCACCACCCCCACCCCCCCCCCTTCTCAAAAAGCTGTATCCGCCCCTGCCAGTCATCCATTCATACCATTTTCACAGCAGTGATACGTTTCAAGCCAAACGGAATCTGTTTCGAGATGTTATTAAGACTGTTGATGGTTTATCATGTTTAGAGTGGCACTTACCTCGTCTTCTTTGTTTGCGTCCACGTTTTCCTTTCTTCCTTTTCTTGCCTGCAGACCTGTGAGATTTCTTTGAGCAGTCATCGTAATCCACCTCAGCTGCATTTTGAACATCCGCTAAAAAACACCAATGTCGTATTAGGAAATTTCACCAGGGTACAATATGTTGTTCTGCGATACACAAAACGTTTCCACTTATCTGGTGGTATGAGTGTGTATGTTATGAATCAGGAGATCTTTAACGACGTTTTTCATGTCAATCCATCACTTTTAGGAACTGATGAAGCCGCGGGAAAAAATCTCAGTTAATGAGTGAGTGAGTTGGGTTTTACGTCACATTTAGCAATATTCTAGCAATATCATGGACACCAGAAATCGGCTTCCAACATTGTACCCATGTGGGGAATCGAACCCGGGTCTTCAGCGTAAGTCTTGTCCCATTTAATGGATAGATATTATTAACTGCGTGTGTTTCCGTATAATTGATTCTATTATTGAGATAAAATTGTATTATACGAGCCCTGGGCGAAGGTCGTTCACGCACCATGTTCGCCGACTCAATGTAAGCCCTGTAAGCTCTCGACGACGTCATCAATGAAATGTTAACGTTTTAGGATTCGCATGGCGTGTATGGTGTTTTGTGCAAGTAGTTCGTGTATTGACCTAATTTACATGTTTATACCATGTTCATCAGATTGCTTCATTGCACCGATAACACCCTCCATTAGATGATAAAATATTAATTTACGCTTACATAATTTACTATGTTATCATAAGATTGCCGTATTTAGAAAATAATATTACTACACTGTTAAGAATTTAGTATTGAACCTGCATGCCTCTATAACATAGTGAGGGAGGTGGGGTAGCCTAGTGGTTGAAGCGTTCGCTCGTCACGCCGAAGACCCGGGTTCGATTACCCACATGGGTACAATGTGTGAAGCCCATTTCTGGTGCCCCCCGCCGTGATATTGCTGGAATATTGCTAAAAGCGGCGTAAAACTATAACTCACTTACTCACTTACTATAACACAGTGGGGATAGTGAAGACTGATTCTTTTTATCTGTTTTGAACATTTTGTATTATTAAAAAGATAGCCTTAATATAAAACTAACTAAAAAATTAACTTTTATTCATTTCAAGAGTTAAACAGACTGACCTATTTTCACAACCATTAATAGGATAGTGGAAAAGGCGTTAGCTCGTTATGCAGAAAACCCAGTTTGAATCTCTGCATTTGTTTCCCACGTATGCTGTCCTTCGACTTGATTGTGCCAAATATTGCTCTAGTGGAATACAACTAACACCAACAGCACCAACTTGTTGGAGGGACAGCAATAAAATTATTAATCCATTCATTTAAAGGCTTTTCTTCATAACATTGCAATAGTACTGGGGTCTATTGTCTTTTTATTGACTGTTTTGACGTCACTATGACGTAATGTGTCGACGTCATCGTTAACTAACCCTTACGTTCGGCTCCGTGCATGTGAATGATACTTACTCTCAAACTGCAAAACAAATCCTCTCCCGGATTTGGACTGTGGCGCCACACGAAACGCTATCTCCACACATCCGCCAGCAAATGTTTCATCCATCTTACTACTTCCTCGTAACGTTTTCCTCAGGGTCTTGTGGCCTTTTATATGATATATCTTAATGTTATCGCCCTTTGTATCAGGGTCAAGGTCGATGTCTTGAGTGCGCAAGCGCAGTTTGCCATTTCTCGGGACACGGATCCTCTTCCGGCATGATGTTTTTGCCACATTATAATGCCAGGGGTAGTTGGCATGACTTTTAATCACACCTTGGGTTTTGTTGAATAATACACTATCTTTGTCACATAGCTCAACAACCTTATCTGAAAAATAAGGATGTTAAAATAATATATATATACACACATTCACATACACAAAATCTACTACACAATGACTTTAGAAAGTGGTCAGATGTAACGTTTGTTAATTTGGGATTACATTTTCTCAGCAGGGTACAGATTCTGGTGAGTCCCATCCGGGATTGGAACCCTCACGTTATGAGACGGGAAAAACGCGAGCAAACAAAGTCAGCGATCGTAAGCGATCTTTACTGAAAGTGTATTCCCAAATATACCATATGTTACATTTGACCACTTTCTAAATGTCATTGTGTGTTCACCGTGCCGTGCCAATTCACACTTGTCAGAGGGGTACGCAAAGTACGTAATCTACACTAAAGTCTATTCGCAGTGAAAACGTACCAATGAATTTCACTTTAAACAAAAGAGTAAATCAAATAGTGAACATTAAAACCTCAGAATGTTATTCAACTTAGGATAAAGGTTGTTTAACAAACGATCATAGTTTCAAATCGCTATTATTGGTTTGTATTACAAGGGTGTATGCACATTAAATGAAACCCCGAGAACAAGTAGGGTTGGTTTCTACGGTAGTCTAAGTTAACGCTCATTACGTACCGCACGTTCCAACTACTGCGCGTACCCCCTTGTAATACAAACCAATAATAGCGATTTGAAGCTATGATCGTTTCTTAAACAACTTTTATCCTAAGTTTAATATGAATCTGAGATTTAAAAGTTCAATTGGCAAGGTAAAATTATGAAGATTCGCAATGTTAATTTCACTTGATTTGATTTACATTTTTGTTCAAAGTGAAATTCATCGGTACGTTTCCACTGGAAACAGACTATACCAGTTGTTCGACTTCTATTTTGTGGAAGCAGAGGTGGCTGAGTGGTTTAGCCTTTGTGTGTTGTGATTAGAAGATGGACTCTGAGAGTGAGGATTCGAATCCCGGATGGGACTCAGCCGAACAAAAGTACCAGAACATGTACTTCTCTGAGAAAACGTAATCCGAAATTAACATATGATACACACAAATTTGATGATGATGGTGATGATATGATAGTTCGAGACATTGGTTTTAAACATTAAACATTAACCCATTGTTTTGTCCTCCTAAAGTTATAAACATTCATTTTGTGCGCAATAACATGCAACTGGGGAATGCCCCCTCATATCGCATCACAGATTTGTCTCCCTTTGTCGTGTCAGACACCTGTGATCGAATCCTGATTATGTTGTCAGTAGCATAGTCTATTCGCTAGTTTTCAGAAAAGATGTGAACCACTCACTCATTCACTCACTCACTCTTTATTTCGTTCACTCCACTGTACTGAACATATACGGACCTTCTTCAATACAGCTGTACCCTGAGAAGGAGACGTATTTTGGCGGGAGAGACAGGCACCTGAGAGCCCGCGACATCGTGATGGGGACGCCGGTCCTCCACACAAACTCACAGGAGTTTTTCCAATAACAGACATACTTCTGAGTGAGGAACGTGTGGGTCATGCCAAGGCAATCTCCAGGACGGTACGAACATCTCCCATCTGTGCTCACGCCAACCTTCATTTCCGGTTTATAAATCACGTGACCGGGAGGACATGTTAAGTTCATCTGTTCTCGCTTGGGTGTGATGCATTCCTCGACCGAGCCATAAACTGGAACATTAAACAGTCAAGATAAATATACATCAAAGAATTTACAGAACATTCCAACAGTTTCCTATTAGTAGTAATTATCACATGATATTGATCATCAAAGGATATCGGAGAGTACATATTCTCGTATGCGTGCTCTATTTTTGAATCGTGTTGAAATTTCTGACATCCTGGTTGGTACTCACATATTTGCAAACACCTGATATTATCGTTTATTGAGTAGCCATAAACACATACTTCTGATGATGTGGCATTCGCGCAATTGAATCTACTTGAGATTTCTTATAATTAAGGAAATGTTTTGTAGCTTGAATATATGTTACGTCAGCAAGTGTCAGGAGTGAGAATGAGATAGTCAATTCCTTAACTAGATCGTGGTTATTTCACAAATATAAAAGTTTCCGACTATAATAGAACCAAAATTGTTCACTGAACCCCTTTGGTGTCCTGAAATAAACCCATATTGTCAAAATATTAATTGAGTTCCTTCCATGTATCCAACAAAATATCCCACTACGTTCACCGTCAACTACAGATTCCCAAAACTCCAAGCCAGCTAAACAAACACCCGAAACACCAAACGGAAACCCCCTAAAGCTCGAACCTGTATATCATATCGCCATCTCCTTTTTGGTGGAGGGACGGTGGGGTAGCCCTGTGGCTAAAGAGCTGAAGACCCGGGTTCGATTAATCATATTGGCACAACGTGTGAAGCCCATATCCCCCGCTGTGATATTTCTGGGATATTGCTAAAAGCGGCGTAAAACTTAACTCACTCACTCACTTTTTGGTGGAGT